>NW_027330891.1:0-79295 GCF_022965805.1 Primulina eburnea
TAACTCAAAATTAACATCGCGACCAGAACAATAGTCCTAGGCATGCCATGCAACCTAACGACTTCTCTAAAGAACAAATCCGCAATGTTTGAAGCATCATCGGTTTTATGACAAGCTATAAAATGTGCCATCTTAGAGAATCTATCCACAACAACAAAAATAGAATCCCTCCCCTTCTTAGTCCTAGGCAACCCCAAAATAAAGTCCATAGAAATGTCAATCCAAGTTCTTTTTAAGAATAGCACGCAAAAGTGTTCCCAAAGTTCTATTGACAACTTCAGTTTGTCCATCCGTTTGAGGATGACAAGTAGTAGAAAACAACAATTTTGTGCCAAGTTTAGCCCATAAAGTCTTCCAAAAGTAACTCAAGAATTTAACATCGCGACCAGAAACAATAGTCCTAGGCATGCCATGCAACCTAACGACTTCTCTAAAGAACAAATCCGCAATGTTTGAAGCATCATCGGTTTTATGACAAGCTATAAAATGTGCCATCTTAGAGAATCTATCCACAACAACAAAAATAGAATCCCTCCCCTTCTTAGTCCTAGGCAACCCCAAAATAAAGTCCATAGAAATGTCAATCCAAGTTCTTTTTAAGAATAGCACGCAAAAGTGTTCCCAAAGTTCTATTGACAACTTCAGTTTGTCCATCCGTTTGAGGATGACAAGTAGTAGAAAACAACAATTTTGTGCCAAGTTTAGCCCATAAAGTCTTCCAAAAGTAACTCAAGAATTTAACATCGCGACCAGAAACAATAGTCCTAGGCATGCCATGCAACCTAACGACTTCTCTAAAGAACAAATCCGCAATGTTTGAAGCATCATCGGTTTTATGACAAGCTATAAAATGTGCCATCTTAGAGAATCTATCCACAACAACAAAAATAGAATCCCTCCCCTTCTTAGTCCTAGGCAACCCCAAAATAAAGTCCATAGAAATGTCAATCCAAGTTCTTTTTAAGAATAGCACGCAAAAGTGTTCCCAAAGTTCTATTGACAACTTCAGTTTGTCCATCCGTTTGAGGATGACAAGTAGTAGAAAACAACAATTTTGTGCCAAGTTTAGCCCATAAAGTCTTCCAAAAGTAACTCAAGAATTTAACATCGCGACCAGAAACAATAGTCCTAGGCATGCCATGCAACCTAACGACTTCTCTAAAGAACAAATCCGCAATGTTTGAAGCATCATCGGTTTTATGACAAGCTATAAAATGTGCCATCTTAGAGAATCTATCCACAACAACAAAAATAGAATCCCTCCCCTTCTTAGTCCTAGGCAACCCCAAAATAAAGTCCATAGAAATGTCAATCCAAGTTCTTTTTAAGAATAGCACGCAAAAGTGTTCCCAAAGTTCTATTGACAACTTCAGTTTGTCCATCCGTTTGAGGATGACAAGTAGTAGAAAACAACAATTTTGTGCCAAGTTTAGCCCATAAAGTCTTCCAAAAGTAACTCAAGAATTTAACATCGCGACCAGAAACAATAGTCCTAGGCATGCCATGCAACCTAACGACTTCTCTAAAGAACAAATCCGCAATGTTTGAAGCATCATCGGTTTTATGACAAGCTATAAAATGTGCCATCTTAGAGAATCTATCCACAACAACAAAAATAGAATCCCTCCCCTTCTTAGTCCTAGGCAACCCCAAAATAAAGTCCATAGAAATGTCAATCCAAGTTCTTTTTAAGAATAGCACGCAAAAGTGTTCCCAAAGTTCTATTGACAACTTCAGTTTGTCCATCCGTTTGAGGATGACAAGTAGTAGAAAACAACAATTTTGTGCCAAGTTTAGCCCATAAAGTCTTCCAAAAGTAACTCAAGAATTTAACATCGCGACCAGAAACAATAGTCCTAGGCATGCCATGCAACCTAACGACTTCTCTAAAGAACAAATCCGCAATGTTTGAAGCATCATCGGTTTTATGACAAGCTATAAAATGTGCCATCTTAGAGAATCTATCCACAACATAATCCAAAAATAGAATCCCTCCCCTTCTTATTACTAGGCAACCCCAAAATAAAGTCCATAGAAATGTCAATCCAAGTTCTTTTAAGAATAGCACGCAAAAGTGTTCCCAAAGTTCTATTGACAACTTCAGTTTGTCCATCCTTTGAGGATGACAAGTAGTAGAAAACAACAATTTTGTGCCAAGTTTAGCCCATAAAGTCTTCCAAAAGTAACTCAAGAATTTAACATCGCGACCAGAACAATAGTCCTAGGCATGCCATGCAACCTAACGACTTCTCTAAAGAACAAATCCGCAATGTTTGAAGCATCATCGGTTTTATGACAAGCTATAAAATGTGCCATCTTAGAGAATCTATCCACAACAACAAAAATAGAATCCCTCCCCTTCTTAGTCCTAGGCAACCCCAAAATAAAGTCCATAGAAATGTCAATCCAAGTTCTTTTTAAGAATAGCACGCAAAAGTGTTCCCAAAGTTCTATTGACAACTTCAGTTTGTCCATCCGTTTGAGGATGACAAGTAGTAGAAAACAACAATTTTGTGCCAAGTTTAGCCCATAAAGTCTTCCAAAAGTAACTCAAGAATTTAACATCGCGACCAGAAACAATAGTCCTAGGCATGCCATGCAACCTAACGACTTCTCTAAAGAACAAATCCGCAATGTTTGAAGCATCATCGGTTTTATGACAAGCTATAAAATGTGCCATCTTAGAGAATCTATCCACAACAACAAAAATAGAATCCCTCCCCTTCTTAGTCCTAGGCAACCCCAAAATAAAGTCCATAGAAATGTCAATCCAAGTTCTTTTTAAGAATAGCACGCAAAAGTGTTCCCAAAGTTCTATTGACAACTTCAGTTTGTCCATCCGTTTGAGGATGACAAGTAGTAGAAAACAACAATTTTGTGCCAAGTTTAGCCCATAAAGTCTTCCAAAAGTAACTCAAGAATTTAACATCGCGACCAGAAACAATAGTCCTAGGCATGCCATGCAACCTAACGACTTCTCTAAAGAACAAATCCGCAATGTTTGAAGCATCATCGGTTTTATGACAAGCTATAAAATGTGCCATCTTAGAGAATCTATCCACAACAACAAAAATAGAATCCCTCCCCTTCTTAGTCCTAGGCAACCCCAAAATAAAGTCCATAGAAATGTCAATCCAAGTTCTTTTTAAGAATAGCACGCAAAAGTGTTCCCAAAGTTCTATTGACAACTTCAGTTTGTCCATCCGTTTGAGGATGACAAGTAGTAGAAAACAACAATTTTGTGCCAAGTTTAGCCCATAAAGTCTTCCAAAAGTAACTCAAGAATTTAACATCGCGACCAGAAACAATAGTCCTAGGCATGCCATGCAACCTAACGACTTCTCTAAAGAACAAATCCGCAATGTTTGAAGCATCATCGGTTTTATGACAAGCTATAAAATGTGCCATCTTAGAGAATCTATCCACAACAACAAAAATAGAATCCCTCCCCTTCTTAGTCCTAGGCAACCCCAAAATAAAGTCCATAGAAATGTCAATCCAAGTTCTTTTTAAGAATAGCACGCAAAAGTGTTCCCAAAGTTCTATTGACAACTTCAGTTTGTCCATCCGTTTGAGGATGACAAGTAGTAGAAAACAACAATTTTGTGCCAAGTTTAGCCCATAAAGTCTTCCAAAAGTAACTCAAGAATTTAACATCGCGACCAGAAACAATAGTCCTAGGCATGCCATGCAACCTAACGACTTCTCTAAAGAACAAATCCGCAATGTTTGAAGCATCATCGGTTTTATGACAAGCTATAAAATGTGCCATCTTAGAGAATCTATCCACAACAACAAAAATAGAATCCCTCCCCTTCTTAGTCCTAGGCAACCCCAAAATAAAGTCCATAGAAATGTCAATCCAAGTTCTTTTTAAGAATAGCACGCAAAAGTGTTCCCAAAGTTCTATTGACAACTTCAGTTTGTCCATCCGTTTGAGGATGACAAGTAGTAGAAAACAACAATTTTGTGCCAAGTTTAGCCCATAAAGTCTTCCAAAAGTAACTCAAGAATTTAACATCGCGACCAGAAACAATAGTCCTAGGCATGCCATGCAACCTAACGACTTCTCTAAAGAACAAATCCGCAATGTTTGAAGCATCATCGGTTTTATGACAAGCTATAAAATGTGCCATCTTAGAGAATCTATCCACAACAACAAAAATAGAATCCCTCCCCTTCTTAGTCCTAGGCAACCCCAAAATAAAGTCCATAGAAATGTCAATCCAAGTTCTTTTTAAGAATAGCACGCAAAAGTGTTCCCAAAGTTCTATTGACAACTTCAGTTTGTCCATCCGTTTGAGGATGACAAGTAGTAGAAAACAACAATTTTGTGCCAAGTTTAGCCCATAAAGTCTTCCAAAAGTAACTCAAGAATTTAACATCGCGACCAGAAACAATAGTCCTAGGCATGCCATGCAACCTAACGACTTCTCTAAAGAACAAATCCGCAATGTTTGAAGCATCATCGGTTTTATGACAAGCTATAAAATGTGCCATCTTAGAGAATCTATCCACAACAACAAAAATAGAATCCCTCCCCTTCTTAGTCCTAGGCAACCCCAAAATAAAGTCCATAGAAATGTCAATCCAAGTTCTTTTTAAGAATAGCACGCAAAAGTGTTCCCAAAGTTCTATTGACAACTTCAGTTTGTCCATCCGTTTGAGGATGACAAGTAGTAGAAAACAACAATTTTGTGCCAAGTTTAGCCCATAAAGTCTTCCAAAAGTAACTCAAGAATTTAACATCGCGACCAGAAACAATAGTCCTAGGCATGCCATGCAACCTAACGACTTCTCTAAAGAACAAATCCGCAATGTTTGAAGCATCATCGGTTTTATGACAAGCTATAAAATGTGCCATCTTAGAGAATCTATCCACAACAACAAAAATAGAATCCCTCCCCTTCTTAGTCCTAGGCAACCCCAAAATAAAGTCCATAGAAATGTCAATCCAAGTTCTTTTTAAGAATAGCACGCAAAAGTGTTCCCAAAGTTCTATTGACAACTTCAGTTTGTCCATCCGTTTGAGGATGACAAGTAGTAGAAAACAACAATTTTGTGCCAAGTTTAGCCCATAAAGTCTTCCAAAAGTAACTCAAGAATTTAACATCGCGACCAGAAACAATAGTCCTAGGCATGCCATGCAACCTAACGACTTCTCTAAAGAACAAATCCGCAATGTTTGAAGCATCATCGGTTTTATGACAAGCTATAAAATGTGCCATCTTAGAGAATCTATCCACAACAACAAAAATAGAATCCCTCCCCTTCTTAGTCCTAGGCAACCCCAAAATAAAGTCCATAGAAATGTCAATCCAAGTTCTTTTTAAGAATAGCACGCAAAAGTGTTCCCAAAGTTCTATTGACAACTTCAGTTTGTCCATCCGTTTGAGGATGACAAGTAGTAGAAAACAACAATTTTGTGCCAAGTTTAGCCCATAAAGTCTTCCAAAAGTAACTCAAGAATTTAACATCGCGACCAGAAACAATAGTCCTAGGCATGCCATGCAACCTAACGACTTCTCTAAAGAACAAATCCGCAATGTTTGAAGCATCATCGGTTTTATGACAAGCTATAAAATGTGCCATCTTAGAGAATCTATCCACAACAACAAAAATAGAATCCCTCCCCTTCTTAGTCCTAGGCAACCCCAAAATAAAGTCCATAGAAATGTCAATCCAAGTTCTTTTTAAGAATAGCACGCAAAAGTGTTCCCAAAGTTCTATTGACAACTTCAGTTTGTCCATCCGTTTGAGGATGACAAGTAGTAGAAAACAACAATTTTGTGCCAAGTTTAGCCCATAAAGTCTTCCAAAAGTAACTCAAGAATTTAACATCGCGACCAGAAACAATAGTCCTAGGCATGCCATGCAACCTAACGACTTCTCTAAAGAACAAATCCGCAATGTTTGAAGCATCATCGGTTTTATGACAAGCTATAAAATGTGCCATCTTAGAGAATCTATCCACAACAACAAAAATAGAATCCCTCCCCTTCTTAGTCCTAGGCAACCCCAAAATAAAGTCCATAGAAATGTCAATCCAAGTTCTTTTTAAGAATAGCACGCAAAAGTGTTCCCAAAGTTCTATTGACAACTTCAGTTTGTCCATCCGTTTGAGGATGACAAGTAGTAGAAAACAACAATTTTGTGCCAAGTTTAGCCCATAAAGTCTTCCAAAAGTAACTCAAGAATTTAACATCGCGACCAGAAACAATAGTCCTAGGCATGCCATGCAACCTAACGACTTCTCTAAAGAACAAATCCGCAATGTTTGAAGCATCATCGGTTTTATGACAAGCTATAAAATGTGCCATCTTAGAGAATCTATCCACAACAACAAAAATAGAATCCCTCCCCTTCTTAGTCCTAGGCAACCCCAAAATAAAGTCCATAGAAATGTCAATCCAAGTTCTTTTTAAGAATAGCACGCAAAAGTGTTCCCAAAGTTCTATTGACAACTTCAGTTTGTCCATCCGTTTGAGGATGACAAGTAGTAGAAAACAACAATTTTGTGCCAAGTTTAGCCCATAAAGTCTTCCAAAAGTAACTCAAGAATTTAACATCGCGACCAGAAACAATAGTCCTAGGCATGCCATGCAACCTAACGACTTCTCTAAAGAACAAATCCGCAATGTTTGAAGCATCATCGGTTTTATGACAAGCTATAAAATGTGCCATCTTAGAGAATCTATCCACAACAACAAAAATAGAATCCCTCCCCTTCTTAGTCCTAGGCAACCCCAAAATAAAGTCCATAGAAATGTCAATCCAAGTTCTTTTTAAGAATAGCACGCAAAAGTGTTCCCAAAGTTCTATTGACAACTTCAGTTTGTCCATCCGTTTGAGGATGACAAGTAGTAGAAAACAACAATTTTGTGCCAAGTTTAGCCCATAAAGTCTTCCAAAAGTAACTCAAGAATTTAACATCGCGACCAGAAACAATAGTCCTAGGCATGCCATGCAACCTAACGACTTCTCTAAAGAACAAATCCGCAATGTTTGAAGCATCATCGGTTTTATGACAAGCTATAAAATGTGCCATCTTAGAGAATCTATCCACAACAACAAAAATAGAATCCCTCCCCTTCTTAGTCCTAGGCAACCCCAAAATAAAGTCCATAGAAATGTCAATCCAAGTTCTTTTTAAGAATAGCACGCAAAAGTGTTCCCAAAGTTCTATTGACAACTTCAGTTTGTCCATCCGTTTGAGGATGACAAGTAGTAGAAAACAACAATTTTGTGCCAAGTTTAGCCCATAAAGTCTTCCAAAAGTAACTCAAGAATTTAACATCGCGACCAGAAACAATAGTCCTAGGCATGCCATGCAACCTAACGACTTCTCTAAAGAACAAATCCGCAATGTTTGAAGCATCATCGGTTTTATGACAAGCTATAAAATGTGCCATCTTAGAGAATCTATCCACAACAACAAAAATAGAATCCCTCCCCTTCTTAGTCCTAGGCAACCCCAAAATAAAGTCCATAGAAATGTCAATCCAAGTTCTTTTTAAGAATAGCACGCAAAAGTGTTCCCAAAGTTCTATTGACAACTTCAGTTTGTCCATCCGTTTGAGGATGACAAGTAGTAGAAAACAACAATTTTGTGCCAAGTTTAGCCCATAAAGTCTTCCAAAAGTAACTCAAGAATTTAACATCGCGACCAGAAACAATAGTCCTAGGCATGCCATGCAACCTAACGACTTCTCTAAAGAACAAATCCGCAATGTTTGAAGCATCATCGGTTTTATGACAAGCTATAAAATGTGCCATCTTAGAGAATCTATCCACAACAACAAAAATAGAATCCCTCCCCTTCTTAGTCCTAGGCAACCCCAAAATAAAGTCCATAGAAATGTCAATCCAAGTTCTTTTTAAGAATAGCACGCAAAAGTGTTCCCAAAGTTCTATTGACAACTTCAGTTTGTCCATCCGTTTGAGGATGACAAGTAGTAGAAAACAACAATTTTGTGCCAAGTTTAGCCCATAAAGTCTTCCAAAAGTAACTCAAGAATTTAACATCGCGACCAGAAACAATAGTCCTAGGCATGCCATGCAACCTAACGACTTCTCTAAAGAACAAATCCGCAATGTTTGAAGCATCATCGGTTTTATGACAAGCTATAAAATGTGCCATCTTAGAGAATCTATCCACAACAACAAAAATAGAATCCCTCCCCTTCTTAGTCCTAGGCAACCCCAAAATAAAGTCCATAGAAATGTCAATCCAAGTTCTTTTTAAGAATAGCACGCAAAAGTGTTCCCAAAGTTCTATTGACAACTTCAGTTTGTCCATCCGTTTGAGGATGACAAGTAGTAGAAAACAACAATTTTGTGCCAAGTTTAGCCCATAAAGTCTTCCAAAAGTAACTCAAGAATTTAACATCGCGACCAGAAACAATAGTCCTAGGCATGCCATGCAACCTAACGACTTCTCTAAAGAACAAATCCGCAATGTTTGAAGCATCATCGGTTTTATGACAAGCTATAAAATGTGCCATCTTAGAGAATCTATCCACAACAACAAAAATAGAATCCCTCCCCTTCTTAGTCCTAGGCAACCCCAAAATAAAGTCCATAGAAATGTCAATCCAAGTTCTTTTTAAGAATAGCACGCAAAAGTGTTCCCAAAGTTCTATTGACAACTTCAGTTTGTCCATCCGTTTGAGGATGACAAGTAGTAGAAAACAACAATTTTGTGCCAAGTTTAGCCCATAAAGTCTTCCAAAAGTAACTCAAGAATTTAACATCGCGACCAGAAACAATAGTCCTAGGCATGCCATGCAACCTAACGACTTCTCTAAAGAACAAATCCGCAATGTTTGAAGCATCATCGGTTTTATGACAAGCTATAAAATGTGCCATCTTAGAGAATCTATCCACAACAACAAAAATAGAATCCCTCCCCTTCTTAGTCCTAGGCAACCCCAAAATAAAGTCCATAGAAATGTCAATCCAAGTTCTTTTTAAGAATAGCACGCAAAAGTGTTCCCAAAGTTCTATTGACAACTTCAGTTTGTCCATCCGTTTGAGGATGACAAGTAGTAGAAAACAACAATTTTGTGCCAAGTTTAGCCCATAAAGTCTTCCAAAAGTAACTCAAGAATTTAACATCGCGACCAGAAACAATAGTCCTAGGCATGCCATGCAACCTAACGACTTCTCTAAAGAACAAATCCGCAATGTTTGAAGCATCATCGGTTTTATGACAAGCTATAAAATGTGCCATCTTAGAGAATCTATCCACAACAACAAAAATAGAATCCCTCCCCTTCTTAGTCCTAGGCAACCCCAAAATAAAGTCCATAGAAATGTCAATCCAAGTTCTTTTTAAGAATAGCACGCAAAAGTGTTCCCAAAGTTCTATTGACAACTTCAGTTTGTCCATCCGTTTGAGGATGACAAGTAGTAGAAAACAACAATTTTGTGCCAAGTTTAGCCCATAAAGTCTTCCAAAAGTAACTCAAGAATTTAACATCGCGACCAGAAACAATAGTCCTAGGCATGCCATGCAACCTAACGACTTCTCTAAAGAACAAATCCGCAATGTTTGAAGCATCATCGGTTTTATGACAAGCTATAAAATGTGCCATCTTAGAGAATCTATCCACAACAACAAAAATAGAATCCCTCCCCTTCTTAGTCCTAGGCAACCCCAAAATAAAGTCCATAGAAATGTCAATCCAAGTTCTTTTTAAGAATAGCACGCAAAAGTGTTCCCAAAGTTCTATTGACAACTTCAGTTTGTCCATCCGTTTGAGGATGACAAGTAGTAGAAAACAACAATTTTGTGCCAAGTTTAGCCCATAAAGTCTTCCAAAAGTAACTCAAGAATTTAACATCGCGACCAGAAACAATAGTCCTAGGCATGCCATGCAACCTAACGACTTCTCTAAAGAACAAATCCGCAATGTTTGAAGCATCATCGGTTTTATGACAAGCTATAAAATGTGCCATCTTAGAGAATCTATCCACAACAACAAAAATAGAATCCCTCCCCTTCTTAGTCCTAGGCAACCCCAAAATAAAGTCCATAGAAATGTCAATCCAAGTTCTTTTTAAGAATAGCACGCAAAAGTGTTCCCAAAGTTCTATTGACAACTTCAGTTTGTCCATCCGTTTGAGGATGACAAGTAGTAGAAAACAACAATTTTGTGCCAAGTTTAGCCCATAAAGTCTTCCAAAAGTAACTCAAGAATTTAACATCGCGACCAGAAACAATAGTCCTAGGCATGCCATGCAACCTAACGACTTCTCTAAAGAACAAATCCGCAATGTTTGAAGCATCATCGGTTTTATGACAAGCTATAAAATGTGCCATCTTAGAGAATCTATCCACAACAACAAAAATAGAATCCCTCCCCTTCTTAGTCCTAGGCAACCCCAAAATAAAGTCCATAGAAATGTCAATCCAAGTTCTTTTTAAGAATAGCACGCAAAAGTGTTCCCAAAGTTCTATTGACAACTTCAGTTTGTCCATCCGTTTGAGGATGACAAGTAGTAGAAAACAACAATTTTGTGCCAAGTTTAGCCCATAAAGTCTTCCAAAAGTAACTCAAGAATTTAACATCGCGACCAGAAACAATAGTCCTAGGCATGCCATGCAACCTAACGACTTCTCTAAAGAACAAATCCGCAATGTTTGAAGCATCATCGGTTTTATGACAAGCTATAAAATGTGCCATCTTAGAGAATCTATCCACAACAACAAAAATAGAATCCCTCCCCTTCTTAGTCCTAGGCAACCCCAAAATAAAGTCCATAGAAATGTCAATCCAAGTTCTTTTTAAGAATAGCACGCAAAAGTGTTCCCAAAGTTCTATTGACAACTTCAGTTTGTCCATCCGTTTGAGGATGACAAGTAGTAGAAAACAACAATTTTGTGCCAAGTTTAGCCCATAAAGTCTTCCAAAAGTAACTCAAGAATTTAACATCGCGACCAGAAACAATAGTCCTAGGCATGCCATGCAACCTAACGACTTCTCTAAAGAACAAATCCGCAATGTTTGAAGCATCATCGGTTTTATGACAAGCTATAAAATGTGCCATCTTAGAGAATCTATCCACAACAACAAAAATAGAATCCCTCCCCTTCTTAGTCCTAGGCAACCCCAAAATAAAGTCCATAGAAATGTCAATCCAAGTTCTTTTTAAGAATAGCACGCAAAAGTGTTCCCAAAGTTCTATTGACAACTTCAGTTTGTCCATCCGTTTGAGGATGACAAGTAGTAGAAAACAACAATTTTGTGCCAAGTTTAGCCCATAAAGTCTTCCAAAAGTAACTCAAGAATTTAACATCGCGACCAGAAACAATAGTCCTAGGCATGCCATGCAACCTAACGACTTCTCTAAAGAACAAATCCGCAATGTTTGAAGCATCATCGGTTTTATGACAAGCTATAAAATGTGCCATCTTAGAGAATCTATCCACAACAACAAAAATAGAATCCCTCCCCTTCTTAGTCCTAGGCAACCCCAAAATAAAGTCCATAGAAATGTCAATCCAAGTTCTTTTAAGAATAGCACGCAAAAGTGTTCCCAAAGTTCTATTGACAACTTCAGTTTGTCCATCCGTTTGAGGATGACAAGTAGTAGAAAACAACAATTTTGTGCCAAGTTTAGCCCATAAAGTCTTCCAAAAGTAACTCAAGAATTTAACATCGCGACCAGAAACAATAGTCCTAGGCATGCCATGCAACCTAACGACTTCTCTAAAGAACAAATCCGCAATGTTTGAAGCATCATCGGTTTTATGACAAGCTATAAAATGTGCCATCTTAGAGAATCTATCCACAACAACAAAAATAGAATCCCTCCCCTTCTTAGTCCTAGGCAACCCCAAAATAAAGTCCATAGAAATGTCAATCCAAGTTCTTTTTAAGAATAGCACGCAAAAGTGTTCCCAAAGTTCTATTGACAACTTCAGTTTGTCCATCCGTTTGAGGATGACAAGTAGTAGAAAACAACAATTTTGTGCCAAGTTTAGCCCATAAAGTCTTCCAAAAGTAACTCAAGAATTTAACATCGCGACCAGAAACAATAGTCCTAGGCATGCCATGCAACCTAACGACTTCTCTAAAGAACAAATCCGCAATGTTTGAAGCATCATCGGTTTTATGACAAGCTATAAAATGTGCCATCTTAGAGAATCTATCCACAACAACAAAAATAGAATCCCTCCCCTTCTTAGTCCTAGGCAACCCCAAAATAAAGTCCATAGAAATGTCAATCCAAGTTCTTTTTAAGAATAGCACGCAAAAGTGTTCCCAAAGTTCTATTGACAACTTCAGTTTGTCCATCCGTTTGAGGATGACAAGTAGTAGAAAACAACAATTTTGTGCCAAGTTTAGCCCATAAAGTCTTCCAAAAGTAACTCAAGAATTTAACATCGCGACCAGAAACAATAGTCCTAGGCATGCCATGCAACCTAACGACTTCTCTAAAGAACAAATCCGCAATGTTTGAAGCATCATCGGTTTTATGACAAGCTATAAAATGTGCCATCTTAGAGAATCTATCCACAACAACAAAAATAGAATCCCTCCCCTTCTTAGTCCTAGGCAACCCCAAAATAAAGTCCATAGAAATGTCAATCCAAGTTCTTTTTAAGAATAGCACGCAAAAGTGTTCCCAAAGTTCTATTGACAACTTCAGTTTGTCCATCCGTTTGAGGATGACAAGTAGTAGAAAACAACAATTTTGTGCCAAGTTTAGCCCATAAAGTCTTCCAAAAGTAACTCAAGAATTTAACATCGCGACCAGAAACAATAGTCCTAGGCATGCCATGCAACCTAACGACTTCTCTAAAGAACAAATCCGCAATGTTTGAAGCATCATCGGTTTTATGACAAGCTATAAAATGTGCCATCTTAGAGAATCTATCCACAACAACAAAAATAGAATCCCTCCCCTTCTTAGTCCTAGGCAACCCCAAAATAAAGTCCATAGAAATGTCAATCCAAGTTCTTTTTAAGAATAGCACGCAAAAGTGTTCCCAAAGTTCTATTGACAACTTCAGTTTGTCCATCCGTTTGAGGATGACAAGTAGTAGAAAACAACAATTTTGTGCCAAGTTTAGCCCATAAAGTCTTCCAAAAGTAACTCAAGAATTTAACATCGCGACCAGAAACAATAGTCCTAGGCATGCCATGCAACCTAACGACTTCTCTAAAGAACAAATCCGCAATGTTTGAAGCATCATCGGTTTTATGACAAGCTATAAAATGTGCCATCTTAGAGAATCTATCCACAACAACAAAAATAGAATCCCTCCCCTTCTTAGTCCTAGGCAACCCCAAAATAAAGTCCATAGAAATGTCAATCCAAGTTCTTTTTAAGAATAGCACGCAAAAGTGTTCCCAAAGTTCTATTGACAACTTCAGTTTGTCCATCCGTTTGAGGATGACAAGTAGTAGAAAACAACAATTTTGTGCCAAGTTTAGCCCATAAAGTCTTCCAAAAGTAACTCAAGAATTTAACATCGCGACCAGAAACAATAGTCCTAGGCATGCCATGCAACCTAACGACTTCTCTAAAGAACAAATCCGCAATGTTTGAAGCATCATCGGTTTTATGACAAGCTATAAAATGTGCCATCTTAGAGAATCTATCCACAACAACAAAAATAGAATCCCTCCCCTTCTTAGTCCTAGGCAACCCCAAAATAAAGTCCATAGAAATGTCAATCCAAGTTCTTTTTAAGAATAGCACGCAAAAGTGTTCCCAAAGTTCTATTGACAACTTCAGTTTGTCCATCCGTTTGAGGATGACAAGTAGTAGAAAACAACAATTTTGTGCCAAGTTTAGCCCATAAAGTCTTCCAAAAGTAACTCAAGAATTTAACATCGCGACCAGAAACAATAGTCCTAGGCATGCCATGCAACCTAACGACTTCTCTAAAGAACAAATCCGCAATGTTTGAAGCATCATCGGTTTTATGACAAGCTATAAAATGTGCCATCTTAGAGAATCTATCCACAACAACAAAAATAGAATCCCTCCCCTTCTTAGTCCTAGGCAACCCCAAAATAAAGTCCATAGAAATGTCAATCCAAGTTCTTTTAAGAATAGCACGCAAAAGTGTTCCCAAAGTTCTATTGACAACTTCAGTTTGTCCATCCGTTTGAGGATGACAAGTAGTAGAAAACAACAATTTTGTGCCAAGTTTAGCCCATAAAGTCTTCCAAAAGTAACTCAAGAATTTAACATCGCGACCAGAAACAATAGTCCTAGGCATGCCATGCAACCTAACGACTTCTCTAAAGAACAAATCCGCAATGTTTGAAGCATCATCGGTTTTATGACAAGCTATAAAATGTGCCATCTTAGAGAATCTATCCACAACAACAAAAATAGAATCCCTCCCCTTCTTAGTCCTAGGCAACCCCAAAATAAAGTCCATAGAAATGTCAATCCAAGTTCTTTTTAAGAATAGCACGCAAAAGTGTTCCCAAAGTTCTATTGACAACTTCAGTTTGTCCATCCGTTTGAGGATGACAAGTAGTAGAAAACAACAATTTTGTGCCAAGTTTAGCCCATAAAGTCTTCCAAAAGTAACTCAAGAATTTAACATCGCGACCAGAAACAATAGTCCTAGGCATGCCATGCAACCTAACGACTTCTCTAAAGAACAAATCCGCAATGTTTGAAGCATCATCGGTTTTATGACAAGCTATAAAATGTGCCATCTTAGAGAATCTATCCACAACAACAAAAATAGAATCCCTCCCCTTCTTAGTCCTAGGCAACCCCAAAATAAAGTCCATAGAAATGTCAATCCAAGTTCTTTTTAAGAATAGCACGCAAAAGTGTTCCCAAAGTTCTATTGACAACTTCAGTTTGTCCATCCGTTTGAGGATGACAAGTAGTAGAAAACAACAATTTTGTGCCAAGTTTAGCCCATAAAGTCTTCCAAAAGTAACTCAAGAATTTAACATCGCGACCAGAAACAATAGTCCTAGGCATGCCATGCAACCTAACGACTTCTCTAAAGAACAAATCCGCAATGTTTGAAGCATCATCGGTTTTATGACAAGCTATAAAATGTGCCATCTTAGAGAATCTATCCACAACAACAAAAATAGAATCCCTCCCCTTCTTAGTCCTAGGCAACCCCAAAATAAAGTCCATAGAAATGTCAATCCAAGTTCTTTTAAGAATAGCACGCAAAAGTGTTCCCAAAGTTCTATTGACAACTTCAGTTTGTCCATCCGTTTGAGGATGACAAGTAGTAGAAAACAACAATTTTGTGCCAAGTTTAGCCCATAAAGTCTTCCAAAAGTAACTCAAGAATTTAACATCGCGACCAGAAACAATAGTCCTAGGCATGCCATGCAACCTAACGACTTCTCTAAAGAACAAATCCGCAATGTTTGAAGCATCATCGGTTTTATGACAAGCTATAAAATGTGCCATCTTAGAGAATCTATCCACAACAACAAAAATAGAATCCCTCCCCTTCTTAGTCCTAGGCAACCCCAAAATAAAGTCCATAGAAATGTCAATCCAAGTTCTTTTTAAGAATAGCACGCAAAAGTGTTCCCAAAGTTCTATTGACAACTTCAGTTTGTCCATCCGTTTGAGGATGACAAGTAGTAGAAAACAACAATTTTGTGCCAAGTTTAGCCCATAAAGTCTTCCAAAAGTAACTCAAGAATTTAACATCGCGACCAGAAACAATAGTCCTAGGCATGCCATGCAACCTAACGACTTCTCTAAAGAACAAATCCGCAATGTTTGAAGCATCATCGGTTTTATGACAAGCTATAAAATGTGCCATCTTAGAGAATCTATCCACAACAACAAAAATAGAATCCCTCCCCTTCTTAGTCCTAGGCAACCCCAAAATAAAGTCCATAGAAATGTCAATCCAAGTTCTTTTTAAGAATAGCACGCAAAAGTGTTCCCAAAGTTCTATTGACAACTTCAGTTTGTCCATCCGTTTGAGGATGACAAGTAGTAGAAAACAACAATTTTGTGCCAAGTTTAGCCCATAAAGTCTTCCAAAAGTAACTCAAGAATTTAACATCGCGACCAGAAACAATAGTCCTAGGCATGCCATGCAACCTAACGACTTCTCTAAAGAACAAATCCGCAATGTTTGAAGCATCATCGGTTTTATGACAAGCTATAAAATGTGCCATCTTAGAGAATCTATCCACAACAACAAAAATAGAATCCCTCCCCTTCTTAGTCCTAGGCAACCCCAAAATAAAGTCCATAGAAATGTCAATCCAAGTTCTTTTTAAGAATAGCACGCAAAAGTGTTCCCAAAGTTCTATTGACAACTTCAGTTTGTCCATCCGTTTGAGGATGACAAGTAGTAGAAAACAACAATTTTGTGCCAAGTTTAGCCCATAAAGTCTTCCAAAAGTAACTCAAGAATTTAACATCGCGACCAGAAACAATAGTCCTAGGCATGCCATGCAACCTAACGACTTCTCTAAAGAACAAATCCGCAATGTTTGAAGCATCATCGGTTTTATGACAAGCTATAAAATGTGCCATCTTAGAGAATCTATCCACAACAACAAAAATAGAATCCCTCCCCTTCTTAGTCCTAGGCAACCCCAAAATAAAGTCCATAGAAATGTCAATCCAAGTTCTTTTTAAGAATAGCACGCAAAAGTGTTCCCAAAGTTCTATTGACAACTTCAGTTTGTCCATCCGTTTGAGGATGACAAGTAGTAGAAAACAACAATTTTGTGCCAAGTTTAGCCCATAAAGTCTTCCAAAAGTAACTCAAGAATTTAACATCGCGACCAGAAACAATAGTCCTAGGCATGCCATGCAACCTAACGACTTCTCTAAAGAACAAATCCGCAATGTTTGAAGCATCATCGGTTTTATGACAAGCTATAAAATGTGCCATCTTAGAGAATCTATCCACAACAACAAAAATAGAATCCCTCCCCTTCTTAGTCCTAGGCAACCCCAAAATAAAGTCCATAGAAATGTCAATCCAAGTTCTTTTTAAGAATAGCACGCAAAAGTGTTCCCAAAGTTCTATTGACAACTTCAGTTTGTCCATCCGTTTGAGGATGACAAGTAGTAGAAAACAACAATTTTGTGCCAAGTTTAGCCCATAAAGTCTTCCAAAAGTAACTCAAGAATTTAACATCGCGACCAGAAACAATAGTCCTAGGCATGCCATGCAACCTAACGACTTCTCTAAAGAACAAATCCGCAATGTTTGAAGCATCATCGGTTTTATGACAAGCTATAAAATGTGCCATCTTAGAGAATCTATCCACAACAACAAAAATAGAATCCCTCCCCTTCTTAGTCCTAGGCAACCCCAAAATAAAGTCCATAGAAATGTCAATCCAAGTTCTTTTTAAGAATAGCACGCAAAAGTGTTCCCAAAGTTCTATTGACAACTTCAGTTTGTCCATCCGTTTGAGGATGACAAGTAGTAGAAAACAACAATTTTGTGCCAAGTTTAGCCCATAAAGTCTTCCAAAAGTAACTCAAGAATTTAACATCGCGACCAGAAACAATAGTCCTAGGCATGCCATGCAACCTAACGACTTCTCTAAAGAACAAATCCGCAATGTTTGAAGCATCATCGGTTTTATGACAAGCTATAAAATGTGCCATCTTAGAGAATCTATCCACAACAACAAAAATAGAATCCCTCCCCTTCTTAGTCCTAGGCAACCCCAAAATAAAGTCCATAGAAATGTCAATCCAAGTTCTTTTTAAGAATAGCACGCAAAAGTGTTCCCAAAGTTCTATTGACAACTTCAGTTTGTCCATCCGTTTGAGGATGACAAGTAGTAGAAAACAACAATTTTGTGCCAAGTTTAGCCCATAAAGTCTTCCAAAAGTAACTCAAGAATTTAACATCGCGACCAGAAACAATAGTCCTAGGCATGCCATGCAACCTAACGACTTCTCTAAAGAACAAATCCGCAATGTTTGAAGCATCATCGGTTTTATGACAAGCTATAAAATGTGCCATCTTAGAGAATCTATCCACAACAACAAAAATAGAATCCCTCCCCTTCTTAGTCCTAGGCAACCCCAAAATAAAGTCCATAGAAATGTCAATCCAAGTTCTTTTTAAGAATAGCACGCAAAAGTGTTCCCAAAGTTCTATTGACAACTTCAGTTTGTCCATCCGTTTGAGGATGACAAGTAGTAGAAAACAACAATTTTGTGCCAAGTTTAGCCCATAAAGTCTTCCAAAAGTAACTCAAGAATTTAACATCGCGACCAGAAACAATAGTCCTAGGCATGCCATGCAACCTAACGACTTCTCTAAAGAACAAATCCGCAATGTTTGAAGCATCATCGGTTTTATGACAAGCTATAAAATGTGCCATCTTAGAGAATCTATCCACAACAACAAAAATAGAATCCCTCCCCTTCTTAGTCCTAGGCAACCCCAAAATAAAGTCCATAGAAATGTCAATCCAAGTTCTTTTTAAGAATAGCACGCAAAAGTGTTCCCAAAGTTCTATTGACAACTTCAGTTTGTCCATCCGTTTGAGGATGACAAGTAGTAGAAAACAACAATTTTGTGCCAAGTTTAGCCCATAAAGTCTTCCAAAAGTAACTCAAGAATTTAACATCGCGACCAGAAACAATAGTCCTAGGCATGCCATGCAACCTAACGACTTCTCTAAAGAACAAATCCGCAATGTTTGAAGCATCATCGGTTTTATGACAAGCTATAAAATGTGCCATCTTAGAGAATCTATCCACAACAACAAAAATAGAATCCCTCCCCTTCTTAGTCCTAGGCAACCCCAAAATAAAGTCCATAGAAATGTCAATCCAAGTTCTTTTTAAGAATAGCACGCAAAAGTGTTCCCAAAGTTCTATTGACAACTTCAGTTTGTCCATCCGTTTGAGGATGACAAGTAGTAGAAAACAACAATTTTGTGCCAAGTTTAGCCCATAAAGTCTTCCAAAAGTAACTCAAGAATTTAACATCGCGACCAGAAACAATAGTCCTAGGCATGCCATGCAACCTAACGACTTCTCTAAAGAACAAATCCGCAATGTTTGAAGCATCATCGGTTTTATGACAAGCTATAAAATGTGCCATCTTAGAGAATCTATCCACAACAACAAAAATAGAATCCCTCCCCTTCTTAGTCCTAGGCAACCCCAAAATAAAGTCCATAGAAATGTCAATCCAAGTTCTTTTTAAGAATAGCACGCAAAAGTGTTCCCAAAGTTCTATTGACAACTTCAGTTTGTCCATCCGTTTGAGGATGACAAGTAGTAGAAAACAACAATTTTGTGCCAAGTTTAGCCCATAAAGTCTTCCAAAAGTAACTCAAGAATTTAACATCGCGACCAGAAACAATAGTCCTAGGCATGCCATGCAACCTAACGACTTCTCTAAAGAACAAATCCGCAATGTTTGAAGCATCATCGGTTTTATGACAAGCTATAAAATGTGCCATCTTAGAGAATCTATCCACAACAACAAAAATAGAATCCCTCCCCTTCTTAGTCCTAGGCAACCCCAAAATAAAGTCCATAGAAATGTCAATCCAAGTTCTTTTTAAGAATAGCACGCAAAAGTGTTCCCAAAGTTCTATTGACAACTTCAGTTTGTCCATCCGTTTGAGGATGACAAGTAGTAGAAAACAACAATTTTGTGCCAAGTTTAGCCCATAAAGTCTTCCAAAAGTAACTCAAGAATTTAACATCGCGACCAGAAACAATAGTCCTAGGCATGCCATGCAACCTAACGACTTCTCTAAAGAACAAATCCGCAATGTTTGAAGCATCATCGGTTTTATGACAAGCTATAAAATGTGCCATCTTAGAGAATCTATCCACAACAACAAAAATAGAATCCCTCCCCTTCTTAGTCCTAGGCAACCCCAAAATAAAGTCCATAGAAATGTCAATCCAAGTTCTTTTTAAGAATAGCACGCAAAAGTGTTCCCAAAGTTCTATTGACAACTTCAGTTTGTCCATCCGTTTGAGGATGACAAGTAGTAGAAAACAACAATTTTGTGCCAAGTTTAGCCCATAAAGTCTTCCAAAAGTAACTCAAGAATTTAACATCGCGACCAGAAACAATAGTCCTAGGCATGCCATGCAACCTAACGACTTCTCTAAAGAACAAATCCGCAATGTTTGAAGCATCATCGGTTTTATGACAAGCTATAAAATGTGCCATCTTAGAGAATCTATCCACAACAACAAAAATAGAATCCCTCCCCTTCTTAGTCCTAGGCAACCCCAAAATAAAGTCCATAGAAATGTCAATCCAAGTTCTTTTTAAGAATAGCACGCAAAAGTGTTCCCAAAGTTCTATTGACAACTTCAGTTTGTCCATCCGTTTGAGGATGACAAGTAGTAGAAAACAACAATTTTGTGCCAAGTTTAGCCCATAAAGTCTTCCAAAAGTAACTCAAGAATTTAACATCGCGACCAGAAACAATAGTCCTAGGCATGCCATGCAACCTAACGACTTCTCTAAAGAACAAATCCGCAATGTTTGAAGCATCATCGGTTTTATGACAAGCTATAAAATGTGCCATCTTAGAGAATCTATCCACAACAACAAAAATAGAATCCCTCCCCTTCTTAGTCCTAGGCAACCCCAAAATAAAGTCCATAGAAATGTCAATCCAAGTTCTTTTTAAGAATAGCACGCAAAAGTGTTCCCAAAGTTCTATTGACAACTTCAGTTTGTCCATCCGTTTGAGGATGACAAGTAGTAGAAAACAACAATTTTGTGCCAAGTTTAGCCCATAAAGTCTTCCAAAAGTAACTCAAGAATTTAACATCGCGACCAGAAACAATAGTCCTAGGCATGCCATGCAACCTAACGACTTCTCTAAAGAACAAATCCGCAATGTTTGAAGCATCATCGGTTTTATGACAAGCTATAAAATGTGCCATCTTAGAGAATCTATCCACAACAACAAAAATAGAATCCCTCCCCTTCTTAGTCCTAGGCAACCCCAAAATAAAGTCCATAGAAATGTCAATCCAAGTTCTTTTTAAGAATAGCACGCAAAAGTGTTCCCAAAGTTCTATTGACAACTTCAGTTTGTCCATCCGTTTGAGGATGACAAGTAGTAGAAAACAACAATTTTGTGCCAAGTTTAGCCCATAAAGTCTTCCAAAAGTAACTCAAGAATTTAACATCGCGACCAGAAACAATAGTCCTAGGCATGCCATGCAACCTAACGACTTCTCTAAAGAACAAATCCGCAATGTTTGAAGCATCATCGGTTTTATGACAAGCTATAAAATGTGCCATCTTAGAGAATCTATCCACAACAACAAAAATAGAATCCCTCCCCTTCTTAGTCCTAGGCAACCCCAAAATAAAGTCCATAGAAATGTCAATCCAAGTTCTTTTTAAGAATAGCACGCAAAAGTGTTCCCAAAGTTCTATTGACAACTTCAGTTTGTCCATCCGTTTGAGGATGACAAGTAGTAGAAAACAACAATTTTGTGCCAAGTTTAGCCCATAAAGTCTTCCAAAAGTAACTCAAGAATTTAACATCGCGACCAGAAACAATAGTCCTAGGCATGCCATGCAACCTAACGACTTCTCTAAAGAACAAATCCGCAATGTTTGAAGCATCATCGGTTTTATGACAAGCTATAAAATGTGCCATCTTAGAGAATCTATCCACAACAACAAAAATAGAATCCCTCCCCTTCTTAGTCCTAGGCAACCCCAAAATAAAGTCCATAGAAATGTCAATCCAAGTTCTTTTTAAGAATAGCACGCAAAAGTGTTCCCAAAGTTCTATTGACAACTTCAGTTTGTCCATCCGTTTGAGGATGACAAGTAGTAGAAAACAACAATTTTGTGCCAAGTTTAGCCCATAAAGTCTTCCAAAAGTAACTCAAGAATTTAACATCGCGACCAGAAACAATAGTCCTAGGCATGCCATGCAACCTAACGACTTCTCTAAAGAACAAATCCGCAATGTTTGAAGCATCATCGGTTTTATGACAAGCTATAAAATGTGCCATCTTAGAGAATCTATCCACAACAACAAAAATAGAATCCCTCCCCTTCTTAGTCCTAGGCAACCCCAAAATAAAGTCCATAGAAATGTCAATCCAAGTTCTTTTTAAGAATAGCACGCAAAAGTGTTCCCAAAGTTCTATTGACAACTTCAGTTTGTCCATCCGTTTGAGGATGACAAGTAGTAGAAAACAACAATTTTGTGCCAAGTTTAGCCCATAAAGTCTTCCAAAAGTAACTCAAGAATTTAACATCGCGACCAGAAACAATAGTCCTAGGCATGCCATGCAACCTAACGACTTCTCTAAAGAACAAATCCGCAATGTTTGAAGCATCATCGGTTTTATGACAAGCTATAAAATGTGCCATCTTAGAGAATCTATCCACAACAACAAAAATAGAATCCCTCCCCTTCTTAGTCCTAGGCAACCCCAAAATAAAGTCCATAGAAATGTCAATCCAAGTTCTTTTTAAGAATAGCACGCAAAAGTGTTCCCAAAGTTCTATTGACAACTTCAGTTTGTCCATCCGTTTGAGGATGACAAGTAGTAGAAAACAACAATTTTGTGCCAAGTTTAGCCCATAAAGTCTTCCAAAAGTAACTCAAGAATTTAACATCGCGACCAGAAACAATAGTCCTAGGCATGCCATGCAACCTAACGACTTCTCTAAAGAACAAATCCGCAATGTTTGAAGCATCATCGGTTTTATGACAAGCTATAAAATGTGCCATCTTAGAGAATCTATCCACAACAACAAAAATAGAATCCCTCCCCTTCTTAGTCCTAGGCAACCCCAAAATAAAGTCCATAGAAATGTCAATCCAAGTTCTTTTTAAGAATAGCACGCAAAAGTGTTCCCAAAGTTCTATTGACAACTTCAGTTTGTCCATCCGTTTGAGGATGACAAGTAGTAGAAAACAACAATTTTGTGCCAAGTTTAGCCCATAAAGTCTTCCAAAAGTAACTCAAGAATTTAACATCGCGACCAGAAACAATAGTCCTAGGCATGCCATGCAACCTAACGACTTCTCTAAAGAACAAATCCGCAATGTTTGAAGCATCATCGGTTTTATGACAAGCTATAAAATGTGCCATCTTAGAGAATCTATCCACAACAACAAAAATAGAATCCCTCCCCTTCTTAGTCCTAGGCAACCCCAAAATAAAGTCCATAGAAATGTCAATCCAAGTTCTTTTTAAGAATAGCACGCAAAAGTGTTCCCAAAGTTCTATTGACAACTTCAGTTTGTCCATCCGTTTGAGGATGACAAGTAGTAGAAAACAACAATTTTGTGCCAAGTTTAGCCCATAAAGTCTTCCAAAAGTAACTCAAGAATTTAACATCGCGACCAGAAACAATAGTCCTAGGCATGCCATGCAACCTAACGACTTCTCTAAAGAACAAATCCGCAATGTTTGAAGCATCATCGGTTTTATGACAAGCTATAAAATGTGCCATCTTAGAGAATCTATCCACAACAACAAAAATAGAATCCCTCCCCTTCTTAGTCCTAGGCAACCCCAAAATAAAGTCCATAGAAATGTCAATCCAAGTTCTTTTTAAGAATAGCACGCAAAAGTGTTCCCAAAGTTCTATTGACAACTTCAGTTTGTCCATCCGTTTGAGGATGACAAGTAGTAGAAAACAACAATTTTGTGCCAAGTTTAGCCCATAAAGTCTTCCAAAAGTAACTCAAGAATTTAACATCGCGACCAGAAACAATAGTCCTAGGCATGCCATGCAACCTAACGACTTCTCTAAAGAACAAATCCGCAATGTTTGAAGCATCATCGGTTTTATGACAAGCTATAAAATGTGCCATCTTAGAGAATCTATCCACAACAACAAAAATAGAATCCCTCCCCTTCTTAGTCCTAGGCAACCCCAAAATAAAGTCCATAGAAATGTCAATCCAAGTTCTTTTTAAGAATAGCACGCAAAAGTGTTCCCAAAGTTCTATTGACAACTTCAGTTTGTCCATCCGTTTGAGGATGACAAGTAGTAGAAAACAACAATTTTGTGCCAAGTTTAGCCCATAAAGTCTTCCAAAAGTAACTCAAGAATTTAACATCGCGACCAGAAACAATAGTCCTAGGCATGCCATGCAACCTAACGACTTCTCTAAAGAACAAATCCGCAATGTTTGAAGCATCATCGGTTTTATGACAAGCTATAAAATGTGCCATCTTAGAGAATCTATCCACAACAACAAAAATAGAATCCCTCCCCTTCTTAGTCCTAGGCAACCCCAAAATAAAGTCCATAGAAATGTCAATCCAAGTTCTTTTTAAGAATAGCACGCAAAAGTGTTCCCAAAGTTCTATTGACAACTTCAGTTTGTCCATCCGTTTGAGGATGACAAGTAGTAGAAAACAACAATTTTGTGCCAAGTTTAGCCCATAAAGTCTTCCAAAAGTAACTCAAGAATTTAACATCGCGACCAGAAACAATAGTCCTAGGCATGCCATGCAACCTAACGACTTCTCTAAAGAACAAATCCGCAATGTTTGAAGCATCATCGGTTTTATGACAAGCTATAAAATGTGCCATCTTAGAGAATCTATCCACAACAACAAAAATAGAATCCCTCCCCTTCTTAGTCCTAGGCAACCCCAAAATAAAGTCCATAGAAATGTCAATCCAAGTTCTTTTTAAGAATAGCACGCAAAAGTGTTCCCAAAGTTCTATTGACAACTTCAGTTTGTCCATCCGTTTGAGGATGACAAGTAGTAGAAAACAACAATTTTGTGCCAAGTTTAGCCCATAAAGTCTTCCAAAAGTAACTCAAGAATTTAACATCGCGACCAGAAACAATAGTCCTAGGCATGCCATGCAACCTAACGACTTCTCTAAAGAACAAATCCGCAATGTTTGAAGCATCATCGGTTTTATGACAAGCTATAAAATGTGCCATCTTAGAGAATCTATCCACAACAACAAAAATAGAATCCCTCCCCTTCTTAGTCCTAGGCAACCCCAAAATAAAGTCCATAGAAATGTCAATCCAAGTTCTTTTTAAGAATAGCACGCAAAAGTGTTCCCAAAGTTCTATTGACAACTTCAGTTTGTCCATCCGTTTGAGGATGACAAGTAGTAGAAAACAACAATTTTGTGCCAAGTTTAGCCCATAAAGTCTTCCAAAAGTAACTCAAGAATTTAACATCGCGACCAGAAACAATAGTCCTAGGCATGCCATGCAACCTAACGACTTCTCTAAAGAACAAATCCGCAATGTTTGAAGCATCATCGGTTTTATGACAAGCTATAAAATGTGCCATCTTAGAGAATCTATCCACAACAACAAAAATAGAATCCCTCCCCTTCTTAGTCCTAGGCAACCCCAAAATAAAGTCCATAGAAATGTCAATCCAAGTTCTTTTTAAGAATAGCACGCAAAAGTGTTCCCAAAGTTCTATTGACAACTTCAGTTTGTCCATCCGTTTGAGGATGACAAGTAGTAGAAAACAACAATTTTGTGCCAAGTTTAGCCCATAAAGTCTTCCAAAAGTAACTCAAGAATTTAACATCGCGACCAGAAACAATAGTCCTAGGCATGCCATGCAACCTAACGACTTCTCTAAAGAACAAATCCGCAATGTTTGAAGCATCATCGGTTTTATGACAAGCTATAAAATGTGCCATCTTAGAGAATCTATCCACAACAACAAAAATAGAATCCCTCCCCTTCTTAGTCCTAGGCAACCCCAAAATAAAGTCCATAGAAATGTCAATCCAAGTTCTTTTTAAGAATAGCACGCAAAAGTGTTCCCAAAGTTCTATTGACAACTTCAGTTTGTCCATCCGTTTGAGGATGACAAGTAGTAGAAAACAACAATTTTGTGCCAAGTTTAGCCCATAAAGTCTTCCAAAAGTAACTCAAGAATTTAACATCGCGACCAGAAACAATAGTCCTAGGCATGCCATGCAACCTAACGACTTCTCTAAAGAACAAATCCGCAATGTTTGAAGCATCATCGGTTTTATGACAAGCTATAAAATGTGCCATCTTAGAGAATCTATCCACAACAACAAAAATAGAATCCCTCCCCTTCTTAGTCCTAGGCAACCCCAAAATAAAGTCCATAGAAATGTCAATCCAAGTTCTTTTTAAGAATAGCACGCAAAAGTGTTCCCAAAGTTCTATTGACAACTTCAGTTTGTCCATCCGTTTGAGGATGACAAGTAGTAGAAAACAACAATTTTGTGCCAAGTTTAGCCCATAAAGTCTTCCAAAAGTAACTCAAGAATTTAACATCGCGACCAGAAACAATAGTCCTAGGCATGCCATGCAACCTAACGACTTCTCTAAAGAACAAATCCGCAATGTTTGAAGCATCATCGGTTTTATGACAAGCTATAAAATGTGCCATCTTAGAGAATCTATCCACAACAACAAAAATAGAATCCCTCCCCTTCTTAGTCCTAGGCAACCCCAAAATAAAGTCCATAGAAATGTCAATCCAAGTTCTTTTTAAGAATAGCACGCAAAAGTGTTCCCAAAGTTCTATTGACAACTTCAGTTTGTCCATCCGTTTGAGGATGACAAGTAGTAGAAAACAACAATTTTGTGCCAAGTTTAGCCCATAAAGTCTTCCAAAAGTAACTCAAGAATTTAACATCGCGACCAGAAACAATAGTCCTAGGCATGCCATGCAACCTAACGACTTCTCTAAAGAACAAATCCGCAATGTTTGAAGCATCATCGGTTTTATGACAAGCTATAAAATGTGCCATCTTAGAGAATCTATCCACAACAACAAAAATAGAATCCCTCCCCTTCTTAGTCCTAGGCAACCCCAAAATAAAGTCCATAGAAATGTCAATCCAAGTTCTTTTTAAGAATAGCACGCAAAAGTGTTCCCAAAGTTCTATTGACAACTTCAGTTTGTCCATCCGTTTGAGGATGACAAGTAGTAGAAAACAACAATTTTGTGCCAAGTTTAGCCCATAAAGTCTTCCAAAAGTAACTCAAGAATTTAACATCGCGACCAGAAACAATAGTCCTAGGCATGCCATGCAACCTAACGACTTCTCTAAAGAACAAATCCGCAATGTTTGAAGCATCATCGGTTTTATGACAAGCTATAAAATGTGCCATCTTAGAGAATCTATCCACAACAACAAAAATAGAATCCCTCCCCTTCTTAGTCCTAGGCAACCCCAAAATAAAGTCCATAGAAATGTCAATCCAAGTTCTTTTTAAGAATAGCACGCAAAAGTGTTCCCAAAGTTCTATTGACAACTTCAGTTTGTCCATCCGTTTGAGGATGACAAGTAGTAGAAAACAACAATTTTGTGCCAAGTTTAGCCCATAAAGTCTTCCAAAAGTAACTCAAGAATTTAACATCGCGACCAGAAACAATAGTCCTAGGCATGCCATGCAACCTAACGACTTCTCTAAAGAACAAATCCGCAATGTTTGAAGCATCATCGGTTTTATGACAAGCTATAAAATGTGCCATCTTAGAGAATCTATCCACAACAACAAAAATAGAATCCCTCCCCTTCTTAGTCCTAGGCAACCCCAAAATAAAGTCCATAGAAATGTCAATCCAAGTTCTTTTTAAGAATAGCACGCAAAAGTGTTCCCAAAGTTCTATTGACAACTTCAGTTTGTCCATCCGTTTGAGGATGACAAGTAGTAGAAAACAACAATTTTGTGCCAAGTTTAGCCCATAAAGTCTTCCAAAAGTAACTCAAGAATTTAACATCGCGACCAGAAACAATAGTCCTAGGCATGCCATGCAACCTAACGACTTCTCTAAAGAACAAATCCGCAATGTTTGAAGCATCATCGGTTTTATGACAAGCTATAAAATGTGCCATCTTAGAGAATCTATCCACAACAACAAAAATAGAATCCCTCCCCTTCTTAGTCCTAGGCAACCCCAAAATAAAGTCCATAGAAATGTCAATCCAAGTTCTTTTTAAGAATAGCACGCAAAAGTGTTCCCAAAGTTCTATTGACAACTTCAGTTTGTCCATCCGTTTGAGGATGACAAGTAGTAGAAAACAACAATTTTGTGCCAAGTTTAGCCCATAAAGTCTTCCAAAAGTAACTCAAGAATTTAACATCGCGACCAGAAACAATAGTCCTAGGCATGCCATGCAACCTAACGACTTCTCTAAAGAACAAATCCGCAATGTTTGAAGCATCATCGGTTTTATGACAAGCTATAAAATGTGCCATCTTAGAGAATCTATCCACAACAACAAAAATAGAATCCCTCCCCTTCTTAGTCCTAGGCAACCCCAAAATAAAGTCCATAGAAATGTCAATCCAAGTTCTTTTTAAGAATAGCACGCAAAAGTGTTCCCAAAGTTCTATTGACAACTTCAGTTTGTCCATCCGTTTGAGGATGACAAGTAGTAGAAAACAACAATTTTGTGCCAAGTTTAGCCCATAAAGTCTTCCAAAAGTAACTCAAGAATTTAACATCGCGACCAGAAACAATAGTCCTAGGCATGCCATGCAACCTAACGACTTCTCTAAAGAACAAATCCGCAATGTTTGAAGCATCATCGGTTTTATGACAAGCTATAAAATGTGCCATCTTAGAGAATCTATCCACAACAACAAAAATAGAATCCCTCCCCTTCTTAGTCCTAGGCAACCCCAAAATAAAGTCCATAGAAATGTCAATCCAAGTTCTTTTTAAGAATAGCACGCAAAAGTGTTCCCAAAGTTCTATTGACAACTTCAGTTTGTCCATCCGTTTGAGGATGACAAGTAGTAGAAAACAACAATTTTGTGCCAAGTTTAGCCCATAAAGTCTTCCAAAAGTAACTCAAGAATTTAACATCGCGACCAGAAACAATAGTCCTAGGCATGCCATGCAACCTAACGACTTCTCTAAAGAACAAATCCGCAATGTTTGAAGCATCATCGGTTTTATGACAAGCTATAAAATGTGCCATCTTAGAGAATCTATCCACAACAACAAAAATAGAATCCCTCCCCTTCTTAGTCCTAGGCAACCCCAAAATAAAGTCCATAGAAATGTCAATCCAAGTTCTTTTTAAGAATAGCACGCAAAAGTGTTCCCAAAGTTCTATTGACAACTTCAGTTTGTCCATCCGTTTGAGGATGACAAGTAGTAGAAAACAACAATTTTGTGCCAAGTTTAGCCCATAAAGTCTTCCAAAAGTAACTCAAGAATTTAACATCGCGACCAGAAACAATAGTCCTAGGCATGCCATGCAACCTAACGACTTCTCTAAAGAACAAATCCGCAATGTTTGAAGCATCATCGGTTTTATGACAAGCTATAAAATGTGCCATCTTAGAGAATCTATCCACAACAACAAAAATAGAATCCCTCCCCTTCTTAGTCCTAGGCAACCCCAAAATAAAGTCCATAGAAATGTCAATCCAAGTTCTTTTTAAGAATAGCACGCAAAAGTGTTCCCAAAGTTCTATTGACAACTTCAGTTTGTCCATCCGTTCGAGGATGACAAGTAGTAGAAAACAACAATTTTGTGCCAAGTTTAGCCCATAAAGTCTTCCAAAAGTAACTCAAGAATTTAACATCGCGACCAGAAACAATAGTCCTAGGCATGCCATGCAACCTAACGACTTCTCTAAAGAACAAATCCGCAATGTTTGAAGCATCATCGGTTTTATGACAAGCTATAAAATGTGCCATCTTAGAGAATCTATCCACAACAACAAAAATAGAATCCCTCCCCTTCTTAGTCCTAGGCAACCCCAAAATAAAGTCCATAGAAATGTCAATCCAAGTTCTTTTTAAGAATAGCACGCAAAAGTGTTCCCAAAGTTCTATTGACAACTTCAGTTTGTCCATCCGTTTGAGGATGACAAGTAGTAGAAAACAACAATTTTGTGCCAAGTTTAGCCCATAAAGTCTTCCAAAAGTAACTCAAGAATTTAACATCGCGACCAGAAACAATAGTCCTAGGCATGCCATGCAACCTAACGACTTCTCTAAAGAACAAATCCGCAATGTTTGAAGCATCATCGGTTTTATGACAAGCTATAAAATGTGCCATCTTAGAGAATCTATCCACAACAACAAAAATAGAATCCCTCCCCTTCTTAGTCCTAGGCAACCCCAAAATAAAGTCCATAGAAATGTCAATCCAAGTTCTTTTTAAGAATAGCACGCAAAAGTGTTCCCAAAGTTCTATTGACAACTTCAGTTTGTCCATCCGTTTGAGGATGACAAGTAGTAGAAAACAACAATTTTGTGCCAAGTTTAGCCCATAAAGTCTTCCAAAAGTAACTCAAGAATTTAACATCGCGACCAGAAACAATAGTCCTAGGCATGCCATGCAACCTAACGACTTCTCTAAAGAACAAATCCGCAATGTTTGAAGCATCATCGGTTTTATGACAAGCTATAAAATGTGCCATCTTAGAGAATCTATCCACAACAACAAAAATAGAATCCCTCCCCTTCTTAGTCCTAGGCAACCCCAAAATAAAGTCCATAGAAATGTCAATCCAAGTTCTTTTTAAGAATAGCACGCAAAAGTGTTCCCAAAGTTCTATTGACAACTTCAGTTTGTCCATCCGTTGAGGATGACAAGTAGTAGAAAACAACAATTTTGTGCCAAGTTTAGCCCATAAAGTCTTCCAAAAGTAACTCAAGAATTTAACATCGCGACCAGAATCAATAGTCCTAGGCATGCCATGCAACCTAACGACTTCTCTAAAGAACAAATCCGCAATGTTTGAAGCATCATCGGTTTTATGACAAGCTATAAAATGTGCCATCTTAGAGAATCTATCCACAACAACAAAAATAGAATCCCTCCCCTTCTTAGTCCTAGGCAACCCCAAAATAAAGTCCATAGAAATGTCAATCCAAGTTCTTTTTAAGAATAGCACGCAAAAGTGTTCCCAAAGTTCTATTGACAACTTCAGTTTGTCCATCCGTTCGAGGATGACAAGTAGTAGAAAACAACAATTTTGTGCCAAGTTTAGCCCATAAAGTCTTCCAAAAGTAACTCAAGAATTTAACATCGCGACCAGAAACAATAGTCCTAGGCATGCCATGCAACCTAACGACTTCTCTAAAGAACAAATCCGCAATGTTTGAAGCATCATCGGTTTTATGACAAGCTATAAAATGTGCCATCTTAGAGAATCTATCCACAACAACAAAAATAGAATCCCTCCCCTTCTTAGTCCTAGGCAACCCCAAAATAAAGTCCATAGAAATGTCAATCCAAGTTCTTTTTAAGAATAGCACGCAAAAGTGTTCCCAAAGTTCTATTGACAACTTCAGTTTGTCCATCCGTTTGAGGATGACAAGTAGTAGAAAACAACAATTTTGTGCCAAGTTTAGCCCATAAAGTCTTCCAAAAGTAACTCAAGAATTTAACATCGCGACCAGAAACAATAGTCCTAGGCATGCCATGCAACCTAACGACTTCTCTAAAGAACAAATCCGCAATGTTTGAAGCATCATCGGTTTTATGACAAGCTATAAAATGTGCCATCTTAGAGAATCTATCCACAACAACAAAAATAGAATCCCTCCCCTTCTTAGTCCTAGGCAACCCCAAAATAAAGTCCATAGAAATGTCAATCCAAGTTCTTTTTAAGAATAGCACGCAAAAGTGTTCCCAAAGTTCTATTGACAACTTCAGTTTGTCCATCCGTTTGAGGATGACAAGTAGTAGAAAACAACAATTTTGTGCCAAGTTTAGCCCATAAAGTCTTCCAAAAGTAACTCAAGAATTTAACATCGCGACCAGAATCAATAGTCCTAGGCATGCCATGCAACCTAACGACTTCTCTAAAGAACAAATCCGCAATGTTTGAAGCATCATCGGTTTTATGACAAGCTATAAAATGTGCCATCTTAGAGAATCTATCCACAACAACAAAAATAGAATCCCTCCCCTTCTTAGTCCTAGGCAACCCCAAAATAAAGTCCATAGAAATGTCAATCCAAGTTCTTTTTAAGAATAGCACGCAAAAGTGTTCCCAAAGTTCTATTGACAACTTCAGTTTGTCCATCCGTTCGAGGATGACAAGTAGTAGAAAACAACAATTTTGTGCCAAGTTTAGCCCATAAAGTCTTCCAAAAGTAACTCAAGAATTTAACATCGCGAACAGAAATCAATAGTCCTAGGCATGCCATGCAACCTAACGACTTCTCTAAAGAACAAATCCGCAATGTTTGAAGCATCATCGGTTTTATGACAAGCTATAAAATGTGCCATCTTAGAGAATCTATCCACAACAACAAAAATAGAATCCCTCCCCTTCTTAGTCCTAGGCAACCCCAAAATAAAGTCCATAGAAATGTCAATCCAAGTTCTTTTTAAGAATAGCACGCAAAAGTGTTCCCAAAGTTCTATTGACAACTTCAGTTTGTCCATCCGTTCGAGGATGACAAGTAGTAGAAAACAACAATTTTGTGCCAAGTTTAGCCCATAAAGTCTTCCAAAAGTAACTCAAGAATTTAACATCGCGAACAGAATCAATAGTCCTAGGCATGCCATGCAACCTAACGACTTCTCTAAAGAACAAATCCGCAATGTTTGAAGCATCATCGGTTTTATGACAAGCTATAAAATGTGCCATCTTAGAGAATCTATCCACAACAACAAAAATAGAATCCCTCCCCTTCTTAGTCCTAGGCAACCCCAAAATAAAGTCCATAGAAATGTCAATCCAAGTTCTTTTTAAGAATAGCACGCAAAAGTGTTCCCAAAGTTCTATTGACAACTTCAGTTTGTCCATCCGTTCGAGGATGACAAGTAGTAGAAAACAACAATTTTGTGCCAAGTTTAGCCCATAAAGTCTTCCAAAAGTAACTCAAGAATTTAACATCGCGACCAGAAACAATAGTCCTAGGCATGCCATGCAACCTAACGACTTCTCTAAAGAACAAATCCGCAATGTTTGAAGCATCATCGGTTTTATGACAAGCTATAAAATGTGCCATCTTAGAGAATCTATCCACAACAACAAAAATAGAATCCCTCCCCTTCTTAGTCCTAGGCAACCCCAAAATAAAGTCCATAGAAATGTCAATCCAAGTTCTTTTTAAGAATAGCACGCAAAAGTGTTCCCAAAGTTCTATTGACAACTTCAGTTTGTCCATCCGTTTGAGGATGACAAGTAGTAGAAAACAACAATTTTGTGCCAAGTTTAGCCCATAAAGTCTTCCAAAAGTAACTCAAGAATTTAACATCGCGACCAGAAACAATAGTCCTAGGCATGCCATGCAACCTAACGACTTCTCTAAAGAACAAATCCGCAATGTTTGAAGCATCATCGGTTTTATGACAAGCTATAAAATGTGCCATCTTAGAGAATCTATCCACAACAACAAAAATAGAATCCCTCCCCTTCTTAGTCCTAGGCAACCCCAAAATAAAGTCCATAGAAATGTCAATCCAAGTTCTTTTTAAGAATAGCACGCAAAAGTGTTCCCAAAGTTCTATTGACAACTTCAGTTTGTCCATCCGTTCGAGGATGACAAGTAGTAGAAAACAACAATTTTGTGCCAAGTTTAGCCCATAAAGTCTTCCAAAAGTAACTCAAGAATTTAACATCGCGACCAGAAACAATAGTCCTAGGCATGCCATGCAACCTAACGACTTCTCTAAAGAACAAATCCGCAATGTTTGAAGCATCATCGGTTTTATGACAAGCTATAAAATGTGCCATCTTAGAGAATCTATCCACAACAACAAAAATAGAATCCCTCCCCTTCTTAGTCCTAGGCAACCCCAAAATAAAGTCCATAGAAATGTCAATCCAAGTTCTTTTTAAGAATAGCACGCAAAAGTGTTCCCAAAGTTCTATTGACAACTTCAGTTTGTCCATCCGTTCGAGGATGACAAGTAGTAGAAAACAACAATTTTGTGCCAAGTTTAGCCCATAAAGTCTTCCAAAAGTAACTCAAGAATTTAACATCGCGACCAGAAACAATAGTCCTAGGCATGCCATGCAACCTAACGACTTCTCTAAAGAACAAATCCGCAATGTTTGAAGCATCATCGGTTTTATGACAAGCTATAAAATGTGCCATCTTAGAGAATCTATCCACAACAACAAAAATAGAATCCCTCCCCTTCTTAGTCCTAGGCAACCCCAAAATAAAGTCCATAGAAATGTCAATCCAAGTTCTTTTTAAGAATAGCACGCAAAAGTGTTCCCAAAGTTCTATTGACAACTTCAGTTTGTCCATCCGTTTGAGGATGACAAGTAGTAGAAAACAACAATTTTGTGCCAAGTTTAGCCCATAAAGTCTTCCAAAAGTAACTCAAGAATTTAACATCGCGAACAGAATCAATAGTCCTAGGCATGCCATGCAACCTAACGACTTCTCTAAAGAACAAATCCGCAATGTTTGAAGCATCATCGGTTTTATGACAAGCTATAAAATGTGCCATCTTAGAGAATCTATCCACAACAACAAAAATAGAATCCCTCCCCTTCTTAGTACTAGGCAACCCCAAAATAAAGTCCATAGAAATGTCAATCCAAGTTCTTTTTAAGAATAGCACGCAAAAGTGTTCCCAAAGTTCTATTGACAACTTCAGTTTGTCCATCCGTTTGAGGATGACAAGTAGTAGAAAACAACAATTTTGTGCCAAGTTTAGCCCATAAAGTCTTCCAAAAGTAACTCAAGAATTTAACATCGCGAACAGAATCAATAGTCCTAGGCATGCCATGCAACCTAACGACTTCTCTAAAGAACAAATCCGCAATGTTTGAAGCATCATCGGTTTTATGACAAGCTATAAAATGTGCCATCTTAGAGAATCTATCCACAACAACAAAAATAGAATCCCTCCCCTTCTTAGTACTAGGCAACCCCAAAATAAAGTCCATAGAAATGTCAATCCAAGTTCTTTTTAAGAATAGCACGCAAAAGTGTTCCCAAAGTTCTATTGACAACTTCAGTTTGTCCATCCGTTCGAGGATGACAAGTAGTAGAAAACAACAATTTTGTGCCAAGTTTAGCCCATAAAGTCTTCCAAAAGTAACTCAAGAATTTAACATCGCGACCAGAAACAATAGTCCTAGGCATGCCATGCAACCTAACGACTTCTCTAAAGAACAAATCCGCAATGTTTGAAGCATCATCGGTTTTATGACAAGCTATAAAATGTGCCATCTTCGAGAATCTATCCACAACAACAAAAATAGAATCCCTCCCCTTCTTATGTACTAGGCAACCCCAAAATAAAGTCCATAGAAATGTCAATCATAGTTCTTTTTAAGAATAGCACGCAAAAGTGTTCCCAAAGTTCTATTGACAACTTCAGTTTGTCCATCTGTTGGAGGATGACAAGTAGTAGAAAACAACAATTTTGTGCCAAGTTTAGCCCATAAAGTCTTCCAAAAGTAACTCAAGAATTTAACATCGCGACCAGAAACAATAGTCCTAGGCATGCCATGCAACCTAACGACTTCTCTAAAGAACAAATCCGCCATGTTTGAAGCATCATCGGTTTTATGACAAGCTATAAAATGTGCCATCTTAGAGAATCTATCCACAACAACAAAAATAGAATCCCTCCCCTTCTTAGTCCTAGGCAACCCCAAAATAAAGTCCATAGAAATGTCAATCCAAGTTCTTTTTAAGAATAGCACGCAAAAGTGTTCCCAAAGTTCTATTGACAACTTCAGTTTGTCCATCCGTTTGAGGATGACAAGTAGTAGAAAACAACAATTTTTTTGCCAAGTTTAGCCCATAAAGTCTTCCAAAAGTAACTCAAGAATTTAACATCGCGAACAGAATCAATAGTCCTAGGCATGCCATGCAACCTAACGACTTCTCTAAAGAACAAATCCGCAATGTTTGAAGCATCATCAGTTTTATGACAAGCTATAAAATGTGCCATCTTAGAGAATCTATCCACAACAACAAAAATAGAATCCCTCCCCTTCTTAGTCCTAGGCAACCCCAAAATAAAGTCCATAGAAATGTCAATCCAAGTTCTTTTTAAGAATAGCACGCAAAAGTGTTCCCAAAGTTCTATTGACAACTTCAGTTTGTCCATCTGTTTGAGGATGACAAGTAGTAGAAAACAACAATTTTGTGCCAAGTTTAGCCCATAAAGTCTTCCAAAAGTAACTCAAGAATTCAACATCGCGAACAGAAATCAATAGTCCTAGGCATGCCATGCAACCTAACGACTTCTTTAAAGAACAAATCCGCAATGTTTGAAGCATCATCGGTTTTATGACAAGCTATAAAATGTGACATCTTCGAGAATCTATCCACAACAACAAAAATAGAATCCCTCCCCTTCTTATGACTAGGCAACCCCAAAATAAAGTCCATAGAAATGTCAATCATAGTTCTTTTTAAGAATAGCACGCAAAAGTGTTCCCAAAGTTCTATTGACAACTTCAGTTTGTCCATCTGTTGGAGGATGAAAAGTAGTAGAAAACAACAATTTTGTGCCAAGTTTAGCCCATAAAGTCTTCCAAAATTAACTCAAGAATTTAACATCGCGAACAGAATTTAACAACTCAAGAACAAATACTGACAACTACAAGTCAACCTCTGCCAGCTCCCTGTCCACTCCCTCCTGGACCGTCCAACCTGAGACCTGCCCCATCGAATAGGGTGTCCAAAACAGAGATAAACCGAGGACGTGAGCATAAAACGCTCAGCACCGAAAGCATGAGTATACAAGACTATGACATGCATGTATGCAAAATGTACTGGATACCAGGATCTGGGTATAACGAAATACTGCTCAGGTAAATGACGTCAAGGTATGTAGCACTCTGCGCCGTCGCACCAGGAGGTGGCTCCCATACCAAAAATAAACCTGTGGATATACCGGTGACCTGACCACCGTCGGCCAACGGGGTCCAACCATCCACAACAAACGAGGGCTGAGCACCCTCTCAACAGGCTATCTCAAAGATAATCAGGCTCAACATGATTATGCAAATGCCGCATAACAAACCATGCATCATATGACAGATAATAATGCAACATATAAACATGCAACACATAGTAAAGCATACTCAATCCTGCTATCTCGGATAGTACTTTCGTACCTCAAATCAGTAGATCCTAGCAATCAGCCCTAGAATCAAGCCTGCGTCCGTAGTCAGCCCACTGATGCCGCTAGCTCCCAACTAGAGCACAGCTCCGCTACAAGACTAGTAGCTCCCTGCTAGTGCCTAAACCTCGGGAAAAGACTAGAAACCCATCAGAAACGACTAAAACGCTCTGGAACACTCGGAATTGGCGAGTAAAAAGTGAAACCTCGCGCCTCTATTTATAGACAACGATCGGAAGATCCGATCCACTTCGGAAGATCCGATCCGGCACACTTCGGACGATCCGAACTCTGATCGGACGATCCGAACCTTGCATGTCTTCCATGTGTCCAGACACCTGTCTTCGGACGATCCGAACCCTGATCGGACGATCCGAACTCTGCATGTCTTCCACGTGTCCAGACACCTGTCTTCGGACGATTCGAACCCTCTTCGGACGATCCGAACCCGCTTCGGACGATCCGAACTCTGTTCGGTCCTTCCGATCCCACCGAAATATAATTAATCCAATAATTAACTCAAATTAGGCATCGGGATACTACATTCTCCCCCCCTAAAAAGGATTTCGTCCGCGAAATCGAGTCTGAAGAATGACAATTCTGAACAACAATACATTCAACTTAAGAATGAATTACAACTGAAAGCACAACTGAAATTACAATCATAACTGAAAATACTACAACTAAAACAACTCTGGATGCTCTGACCGCATGCGACTCTCTAGTTCCCAAGTAGCTTCTTCAGTACCTCGGCGCTGCCACTGCACTAAGACAAGAGAAATAGTCTTATTCCGCAGTACCTTATCCTTCCGGTCTAAGATCGAAACCGGTCTTTCCACAAAAGACAAATCCAGATTCAGCTGAACTTCTGTCGGATGCAAAACATGAGACTCATCCGCTACGTATCGTCTCAACAAGGACACATGAAACACATTGTGAACACTAGACAGATACGGTGGCAAAGCTAATCTGTAGGCCAAATCTCCCACACATTCTAAGATCTCAAAAGGACCAATGAATCTCGGAGATAGCTTACCCTTGAGTCCAAATCTCAGAATCCTCCGAAAAGGTGATACCTTGAGAAACACTTTCTCGCCTGCATCAAAATGAAGAGGTCTGCGCTTGGTGTTCGCATAACTCGCTTGTCGATCCTGAGCAGTCTTAATCCGCTGTTTGATCACAAGAACTTTGTCCATGGCCTGCTGAATCAATTCTGGACCCTCGACCTGTCGTTCTCCGACTTCTTCCCAGAACAGAGGAGTACGACAACGTCGACCATACAATGCTTCAAACGGAGACATACCAATACTCCTATGAAAACTGTTGTTGTATGCAAACTCTATCAGCGGCAGATGATCCTGCCAAGCTGGCCCGAAATCCATCACACAAGATCTCAACATATCCTCAAGAGTACGAATAGTCCTCTCTGACTGACCGTCAGTCTCTGGGTGATATGCAGTACTCAAACTCAAGGTAGTGCCCAAAGCTTGCTGAAAGCTGCCCCAAAATCTAGATGTAAATCGAGGATCTCTGTCACTAACGATACTCACGGGCACACCATGAAACCGTACAATCTCCTGAATGTACAACCGTGCCATCCGATCGAAAGTGAAATCTCTGTTATACGGAAGAAAATGGGCAGACTTAGTAAGTCGATCCACTACCACCCAGATAGCATCTCTATTCCCCACAGACATAGGCAAGTGAGTCACGAAGTCCATCGTGATATGCTCCCACTTCCACTCCGGAATAGGAAGATTCTGTAACAAACCTCCGGGTCGTCGATACTCAGCCTTCACCTGCTGACAGACTAGGCACTTGGAGACATACTGATAAACATTACGTTTCATACCTTGCCACCAAAATCGAGTCCTCAAATCTTTATACATCTTGTTGCTCCCCGGATGAACACTCAACTTGCTACGATGAGCCTGGGACAAAATCTCCTCCCTCAAAGTGTCATCTTCCGGTACAACAACACGACCAGATAAGCACAAAAGACCCTCGGACTGATAGTGGAATCCAGAAGTATTATCTCTATCAGCCAACCGAGCTAATTTCTGAACCTTAGAATCAGACATCTGAGCATCTCTAATCCGAGAATACAAAACTGGCTCGGACAAAATAGTAGCTATACGGATACTCTCTGTTCCCTTCCGATGCTTACAATTGAATCCCATCGAACAGAAATCCTGAATAATCCCAGTTACAGCACAAGTCTGAAGAGCAGATAACCTCACCTTGCGACTAAGAGCATCGGCCGCGAGATTCGCAGATCCTGGATGATACTTGATCTCACAATCGTAATCCTTAAGTCGATCCATCCAACGACGCTGGCGCATGTTCAACTCAGCCTGAGTGAACAGATACTTCAAACTCTTATGATCAGTGAAGATCTCAAATCGCTCACCATACAGATAATGGCGCCAGATTTTCAAAGCAAAAACGATCGCTGCTAATTCCAGATCATGAACAGGATAGTTTTCCTCATGAAGCTTTAACTGTCTCGACGCATAAGCAATCACATGCTCATTCTGCTTCAGAACACACCCTAGTCCCTGTAAAGAGGCATCGGTGTAAACACTGAAACCACCAGATCCAGACGGTAAAGCCAAACAGGCGCAGATGTCAAACGTCTGCGAAGTTCCAAGAAACTCTCTTCGCACTCTGATGTCCACTCAAATGAAACATCTTTCCGAGTGAGCTGAGTGAGTGGCTTAGCAATCTGAGAGAAGTTGACAATGAAACGGCGATAATACCCAGCCAATCCCAGAAAACTGCGGATCTCGGCTACTGTCGTCGGACGCGACCAGTTCAATACCGCTTCCACCTTGCTTGGGTCAACTGAAACTCCCTCGCTAGAAATGACATGACCAAGGAATACAACCCTGTCAATCCAAAACTCACATTTACTCAACTTCGCATAAAGCTGATTCTCGCGAAGTGTCTGTAAAATAATCCTTAAGTGTTGTACGTGTTATTGCTGATCATGCGAATAGATTAAGATATCATCTATAAACACCACAACAAACTTATCCAAGAAATCCCGAAATACCCGATTCATCAGGTCCATAAAAACTGCTGGTGCATTCGTCACCCCAAAAGGCATAACCAGAAACTCATAATGCCCATACCGGGTCCTGAATGCAGTCTTCGATATATCTCCCTGATGAACTCGAAGCTGATGATAACCAGACCTTAAATCAATCTTGGAATACACAGAGGTACCTTGCAGTTGATCAAATAAATCATCAATCCGTGGCAACGGATACTTATTCTTTATCGTCGCACGATTCAACTGCCGATAATCTATGCAGAGCCGCATAGAACCATCCTTCTTTTTGACAAAAAGAACTGGTGCTCCCCACGGGGACACACTGGGTCGAATATACCCCTTGTCAAGAAGATCCTGCAACTGCTGTTTCAATTCTTGCATCTCCGATGGAGCTAAACGATAAGGAGCTCTAGAGATTGGTGCCGTGCCTGGCACTAAATCAATGCCGAAATCCACTTCCCGAACGGGAGGAAAACCAGGAATCTCCTCGGGAAAAACATCCGGAAAATCGCAAACCACCGGAATGTCACTGATACCGACACTATCTGCGGACGAATCAATAGCATAGATAAGGTAGCCTTCCCCGCCCGACTCTAAAGCACGACAGGCTTTCAGAGCAGAAACCACAGGCATCGGGGGTCGCGCTCCCTCTCCATAGAAAAACCAACTGTCGCCCTCAACTGGACGAAACTGCACAAACTTCTGATAACAGTCCACAGTAGCTCTAAACACAGTCAGCACATCTATTCCCAGAATGCAATCAAAATCCTCCATCACAAGAATCATCAAATTAGCAGTTAAAACATTACCCTCAAACTCTAGAGGACAACCCAAAACTAGACGTTTAGCTAGCACCGAATGACCCATCGGCGTGGAAACAGATACCACAACGTCCAAAGAAGTGAAAGGTAACTTGTGACGCTTAGCAAATCTCGCAGATATGAATGAATGAGATGCACCAGTGTCAATGAGAACGTAAGCAGGTAATCCACATAATAAAAACACACCTGCGATAACTCTCTCGTTCTCCTCAGCCGCCTGATCCTGGTTAAGAGCAAAGACCTGCCCTTGAGTACGCGGTCGGAGGTTAGAACCCTGAGTAGACTGTCCCTGCTGTGGCCTCTGATGAACTGAAGCCTGAGAACCAGATCCTGATCCTCCGCCCGTCTGTGGACAATCTCTCTTCATGTGGCCCATCTCACCGCACTTGTAACAAGCACCCGCAACCTTGCGACAACGCTCCGTCGGATGATCCTTCCCGCAATGCTGACACGAGCCCTTCTTCTTCCCAAAATGGTGAATTCCTCCAGATCCAGAGGAAGAAGAAGTAGATCCAGCCTTCTTGAATGCTTGGGCGCGGGGACCCAAAGAACTAGTAGGACGAGCAGACTGCATGGCTCGACCTCTCAGCAAACTGCCCTCAGCCTGGCGACAACGATTCACAAGACCCTCATACGATGTCGGATCATCGCAGACAACAACCCGATCATAAATCTCCTGATTGAGGCCCTGAAGAAAATGGTTATACTTGGCCATAGCATTGTCACTGACATGCGGAACATACGGAAGCAACTCAAAGAACTTCTGCTGATACTCATCAACAGACAAACTTCCCTGCTTCAGATTGATCAACTCAATCGCCTTGGTCTGCAGAAGAGCTGGCGGAAAGTAAAGCAGCATGAAAGCGGCTCGGAAATCGGCCCAAAGAACTCGACCCTGTCGCTGAACTATCGGTGCAGAGGTAGACCTCCACCACTTGCGCGCACCACCCTCCAACAAGAAATCAAGGGTATCAATCTGCTGCTCCGCCGAGCACTGAAAAGTCTTGAAGCAGCACTCCATCCTCTCGAGTCAGTTCTCCGCAACATCCGGAGTCTCACCGCCCGAAAGAGGTTTCGGCCCCATCTGCAAGAACCGATGCATACTAAAACTCCGAGGCTCATCACGACGGTGTTGACGACGTTCTCGATGCTCTCGGCGGCGCTCCCGATCGTCGCGGTCTCCCCAGCGTCCAATGCTGCCATGACTACTAGCATCGTCGTCAAAACCAGACATCGCTAGCTACACAAGTTACTAGAGATTAAACCCAAAAGAACAGTTCCTAATCCCAAAATCTTAATGCATGCTCTGATACCATAAATGTAGTGACCCGTTCCAGAATCACCTACTAATCAGAACTTAAGCATGCAAAATTTAACATTAAAACTGAATCAGATAAACAGCGGAAAAACAGTAATACAACCCAATCGAATCTGTAAGTACAAAAATACTTAAACAACCAGATCGAACTAAATTCAAGAACAAATACTGACAACTACAAGTCAACCTCTGCCAGCTCCCTGTCCACTCCCTCCTGGACCGTCCAACCTGAGACCTGCCCCATCGAATAGGGTGTCCAAAACAGAGATAAACCGAGGACGTGAGCATAAAACGCTCAGCACCGAAAGCATGAGTATACAAGACTATGACATGCATGTATGCAAAATGTACTGGATACCAGGATCTGGGTATAACGAAATACCTGCTCAGGTAAATGACGTCAAGGTATGTAGCACTCTGCGCCGTCGCACCAGGAGGTGGCTCCCATACCAAAAATAAACCTGTGGATATACCGGTGACCTGACCACCGTCGGCCAACGGGGTCCAACCATCCACAACAAACGAGGGCTGAGCACCCTCTCAACAGGCTATCTCAAAGATAATCAGGCTCAACATGATTATGCAAATGCCGCATAACAAACCATGCATCATATGACAGATAATAATGCAACATATAAACATGCAACACATAGTAAAGCATACTCAATCCTGCTATCTCGGATAGTACTTTCGTACCTCAAATCAGTAGATCCTAGCAATCAGCCCTAGAATCAAGCCTGCGTCCGTAGTCAGCCCACTGATGCCGCTAGCTCCCAACTAGAGCACAGCTCCGCTACAAGACTAGTAGCTCCCTGCTAGTGCCTAAACCTCGGGAAAAGACTAGAAACCCATCAGAAACGACTAAAACGCTCTGGAACACTCGGAATTGGCGAGTAAAAAGTGAAACCTCGCGCCTCTATTTATAGACAACGATCGGAAGATCCGATCCACTTCGGAAGATCCGATCCGGCACACTTCGGACGATCCGAACTCTGATCGGACGATCCGAACCTTGCATGTCTTCCATGTGTCCAGACCCCTGTCTTCGGACGATCCGAACCCTGATCGGACGATCCGAACTCTGCATGTCTTCCACGTGTCCAGACACCTGTCTTCGGACGATTCGAACCCTCTTCGGACGATCCGAACCCGCTTCGGACGATCCGAACTCTGTTCGGTCCTTCCGATCCCACCGAAATATAATTAATCCAATAATTAACTCAAATTAGGCATCGGGATACTACATGAAAAGTAGTAGAAAACAACAATTTTGTGCCAAGTTTAGCCCATAAAGTCTTCCAAAAGTAACTCAAGAATTTAACTTCGCGAACAGAATAAATAGTCCTAGGCATGCCATGCAACCTAACGACTTCTCTAAAGAACAAATCCGCAATGTTTGAAGCATCATCGGTTTTATGACAAGTTATAAAATGTGACATCTTCGAGAATCTATCCACAACAACAAAAATAGAATCCCTCCCCTTCTTAGTACTAGGCAACCCCAAAATAAAGTCCATAGAAATGTCAATCCAAGTTCTTTTTAGGAATAGCACGCAAAAGTGTTCCCAAAGTTCTATTGACAACTTCAGTTTGTCCATCCGTTTGAGGATGACAAGTAGTAGAAAACAATTTTTTTTGCCAAGTTTAGCCCATAAAGTCTTCCAAAAGTAACTCAAGAATTTAACATCGCGAACAGACTCAATAGTCCTAGGCATGCCATGCAACCTAACGACTTCTCTAATGAACAAATCCGCAATGTTTGAAGCATCATCGGTTTTATGACAAGTTATAAAATGTGACATCTTCGAGAATCTATCCACAACAACAAAAATAGAATCCCTCCTCTTCTTAGTACTAGGCAACCCCAAAATAAAGTCCATAGAAATGTCAATCCAAGTTCTTTTTAAGAATAGCATGCAAAAGTGTTCCCAAAGTTCTATTGACAACTTCAGTTTGTCCATCCCTTCAAGGATGACAAGTAGTAGAATACAACAATTTTGTGCCAAGTTTAGCCCATAAAGTCTTCCAAAAGTAACTCAAGAATTTAACATCGCGACCAGAAACAATAGTCCTAGGCATGCCATGCAACCTAACGACTTCTTTAAAGAACAAATCCTCAATGTTTGAAGCATCATCGGTTTTATGACAAGCTATAAAATGTGCCATCTTAGAGAATCTATCCACAACAACAAAAATAGAATCCCTCCCCTTCTTAGTCCTAGGCAACCCCAAAATAAAGTCCATAGAAATGTCAATCCAAGTTCTTTTTAAGAATAGCACGCAAAAGTGTTCCCAAAGTTCTATTGACAACTTCAGTTTGTCCATCCGTTCGAGGATGACAAGTAGTAGAAAACAACAATTTTGTGCCAAGTTTAGCCCATAAAGTCTTCCAAAAGTAACTCAAGAATTTAACATCGCGAACAGAATCAATAGTCCTAGGCATGCCATGCAACCTAACGACTTCTCTAAAGAACAAATCCGCAATGTTTGAAGCATCATCGGTTTTATGACAAGCTATAAAATGTGCATCTTAGAGAATCTATCCACAACAACAAAAATAGAATCCCTCCCCTTCTTAGTACTAGGCAACCCCAAAATAAAGTCAATAGAAATGTTAATCCAAGTTCTTTTTAAGAATAGCACGCAAAAGTGTTCCCAAAGTTCTATTGACAACTTCAGTTTGTCCATCCGTTTGAGGATGACAAGTAGTAGAAAACAACAATTTTGTGCCAAGTTTAGCCCATAAAGTCTTCCAAAAGTAACTCAAGAATTTAACATCGCGACCAGAAACAATAGTCCTAGGCATGCCATGCAACCTAACGACTTCTCTAAAGAACAAATCCGCAATGTTTGAAGCATCATCGGTTTTATGACAAGCTATAAAATGTGCCATCTTAGAGAATCTATCCACAACAACAAAAATAGAATCCCTCCCCTTCTTAGTCCTAGGCAACCCCAAAATAAAGTCCATAGAAATGTCAATCCAAGTTCTTTTTAAGAATAGCACGCAAAAGTGTTCCCAAAGTTCTATTGACAACTTCAGTTTGTCCATCCGTTTGAGGATGACAAGTAGTAGAAAACAACAATTTTGTGCCAAGTTTAGCCCATAAAGTCTTCCAAAAGTAACTCAAGAATTTAACATCGCGACCAGAAACAATAGTCCTAGGCATGCCATGCAACCTAACGACTTCTCTAAAGAACAAATCCGCAATGTTTGAAGCATCATCGGTTTTATGACAAGCTATAAAATGTGCCATCTTAGAGAATCTATCCACAACAACAAAAATAGAATCCCTCCCCTTCTTAGTCCTAGGCAACCCCAAAATAAAGTCCATAGAAATGTCAATCCAAGTTCTTTTTAAGAATAGCACGCAAAAGTGTTCCCAAAGTTCTATTGACAACTTCAGTTTGTCCATCCGTTTGAGGATGACAAGTAGTAGAAAACAACAATTTTGTGCCAAGTTTAGCCCATAAAGTCTTCCAAAAGTAACTCAAGAATTTAACATCGCGACCAGAATCAATAGTCCTAGGCATGCCATGCAACCTAACGACTTCTCTAAAGAACAAATCCGCAATGTTTGAAGCATCATCGGTTTTATGACAAGCTATAAAATGTGCCATCTTAGAGAATCTATCCACAACAACAAAAATAGAATCCCTCCCCTTCTTAGTCCTAGGCAACCCCAAAATAAAGTCCATAGAAATGTCAATCATAGTTCTTTTTAAGAATAGCACGCAAAAGTGTTCCCAAAGTTCTATTGACAACTTCAGTTTGTCCATCCTGTTGGAGGATGACAAGTAGTAGAAAACAACAATTTTGTGCCAAGTTTAGCCCATAAAGTCTTCCAAAAGTAACTCAAGAATTTAACATCGCGAACAGAATACAATAGTCCTAGGCATGCCATGCAACCTAACGACTTCTCTAAAGAACAAATCCGCAATGTTTGAAGCATCATCGGTTTTATGACAAGCTATAAAATGTGACATCTTCGAGAATCTATCCACAACAACAAAAATAGAATCCCTCCCCTTCTTAGTACTAGGCAACCCCAAAATAAAGTCCATAGAAATGTCAATCCAAGTTCTTTTAAGAATAGCACGCAAAAGTGTTCCCAAAGTTCTATTGACAACTTCAGTTTGTCCATCCGTTTGAGGATGACAAGTAGTAGAAACAACAATTTTTTTGCCAAGTTTAGCCCATAAAGTCTTCCAAAAGTAACTCAAGAATTTAACATCGCGAACAGAATCAATAGTCCTAGGCATGCCATGCAACCTAACGACTTCTCTAAAGAACAAATCCGCAATGTTTGAAGCATCATCGGTTTTATGACAAGCTATAAAATGTGACATCTTCGAGAATCTATCCACAACAACAAAAATAGAATCCCTCCTCTTCTTAGTACTAGGCAACCCCAAAATAAAGTCCATAGAAATGTCAATCCAAGTTCTTTTTAAGAATAGCACGCAAAAGTGTTCCCAAAGTTCTATTGACAACTTCAGTTTGTCCATCCGTTCGAGGATGACAAGTAGTAGAAAACAACAATTTTGTGCCAAGTTTAGCCCATAAAGTCTTCCAAAAGTAACTCAAGAATTTAACATCGCGACCAGAAACAATAGTCCTAGGCATGCCATGCAACCTAACGACTTCTCTAAAGAACAAATCCGCAATGTTTGAAGCATCATCCGGTTTTATGACAAGCTATAAAATGTGCCATCTTAGAGAATCTATCCACAACAACAAAAATAGAATCCCTCCCCTTCTTAGTCCTAGGCAACCCCAAAATAAAGTCCATAGAAATGTCAATCCAAGTTCTTTTTAAGAATAGCACGCAAAAGTGTTCCCAAAGTTCTATTGACAACTTCAGTTTGTCCATCCGTTCGAGGATGACAAGTAGTAGAAAACAACAATTTTGTGCCAAGTTTAGCCCATAAAGTCTTCCAAAAGTAACTCAAGAATTTAACATCGCGACCAGAAACAATAGTCCTAGGCATGCCATGCAACCTAACGACTTCTTTAAAGAACAAATCCTCAATGTTTGAAGCATCATCGGTTTTATGACAAGCTATAAAATGTGACATCTTCGAGAATCTATCCACAACAACAAAAATAGAATCCCTCCCCTTCTTATGACTAGGCAACCCCAAAATAAAGTCCATAGAAATGTCAATCATAGTTCTTTTTAAGAATAGCACGCAAAAGTGTTCCCAAAGTTCTATTGACAACTTCGGTTTGTCCATCTGTTGGAGGATGAAAAGTAGTAGAAAACAACAATTTTGTGCGATGTTTAGCCCATAAGTCTTCCAAAAGTAACTCAAGAATTTAACATCGCGACCTGAAACAATAGTCCTAGGCATGCCATGCAACCTAACGACTTCTCTAAAGAACAAATCCGCCATGTTTGAAGCATCATCGGTTTTATGACAAGCTATAAAATGTGCCATCTTAGAGAATCTATCCACAACAACAAAAATAGAATCCCTCCCCTTCTTAGTCCTAGGCAACCCCAAAATAAAGTCCATAGAAATGTCAATACAAGTTCTTTTTAAGAATAGAACCCAAAAGTGTTCCCAAAGTTCTATTGACAACTTCAGTTTGTCAATCCGTTCGAGGATGACAAGTAGTAGAAAACAACAATTTTGTGCCAAGTTTAGCCTATAAAGTCTTCCAAAAGTAACTCAAGAATTTAACATCGCGAACAGAATCAATAGTCCTAGGCATGCCATGCAACCTAACGACTTCTCTAAAGAACAAATCCGCAATGTTTGAAGCATCATCGGTTTTATGACAAGCTATAAAATGTGACATCTTCGAGAATCTATCCACAACAACAAAAATATAATCCCTCCCATTCTAATGACTAGGCAACCCCAAAATAAAGTCCATAGAAATGTCAATCATAGTTCTTTTTAAGAATAGCACGCAAAAGTGTTCCCAAAGTTCTATTGACAACTTCAGTTTGTCCATCTGTTGGAGGATGAAAAGTAGTAGAAAACAACAATTTTGTGCCAAGTTTAGCCCATAAAGTCTTCCAAAAGTAACTCAAGAATTTAACATCGCGAACAGAATACAATAGTCCTAGGCATGCCATGCAACCTAACGACTTCTCTAAAGAACAAATCCGCAATGTTTGAAGCATCATCGGTTTTATGACAAGCTTATAAAATGTGACATCTTCGAGAATCTATCCACAACAACAAAAATAGAATCCCTCCCCTTCTTAGTACTAGGCAACCCCAAAATAAAGTCCATAGAAATGTCAATCCAAGTTCTTTTTAAGAATAGCACGCAAAAGTGTTCCCAAAGTTCTATTGACAACTTCAGTTTGTCCATCCGTTTGAGGATGACAAGTAGTAGAAAAACAATTTTTTTTGCCAAGTTTAGCCCATAAAGTCTTCCAAAAGTAACTCAAGAATTTAACATCGCGAACAGACTCAATAGTCCTAGGCATGCCATGCAACCTAACGACTTCTCTAAAGAACAAATCCGCAATGTTTGAAGCATCATCGGTTTTATGACAAGTTATAAAATGTGACATCTTCGAGAATCTATCCACAACAACAAAAATAGAATCCCTCCTCTTCTTAGTACTAGGCAACCCCAAAATAAAGTCCATAGAAATGTCAATCCAAGTTCTTTTTAAGAATAGCATGCAAAAGTGTTCCCAAAGTTCTATTGACAACTTCAGTTTGTCCATCCCTTCAAGGATGACAAGTAGTAGAATACAACAATTTTGTGCCAAGTTTAGCCCATAAAGTCTTCCAAAAGTAACTCAAGAATTTAACATCGCGACCAGAAACAATAGTCCTAGGCATGCCATGCAACCTAACGACTTCTTTAAAGAACAAATCCTCAATGTTTGAAGCATCATCGGTTTTATGACAAGCTATAAAATGTGCCATCTTAGAGAATCTATCCACAACAACAAAAATAGAATCCCTCCCCTTCTTAGTCCTAGGCAACCCCAAAATAAAGTCCATAGAAATGTCAATCCAAGTTCTTTTTAAGAATAGCACGCAAAAGTGTTCCCAAAGTTCTATTGACAACTTCAGTTTGTCCATCCGTTCGAGGATGACAAGTAGTAGAAAACAACAATTTTGTGCCAAGTTTAGCCCATAAAGTCTTCCAAAAGTAACTCAAGAATTTAACATCGCGAACAGAATCAATAGTCCTAGGCATGCCATGCAACCTAACGACTTCTCTAAAGAAGAAATCCGCAATGTTTGAAGCATCATCGGTTTTATGACAAGCTATAAAATGTGCCATCTTAGAGAATCTATCCACAACAACAAAAATAGAATCCCTCCCCTTCTTAGTCCTAGGCAACCCCAAAATAAAGTCCATAGAAATGTTAATCCAAGTTCTTTTTAAGAATAGCACGCAAAAGTGTTCCCAAAGTTCTATTGACAACTTCAGTTTGTCCATCCGTTTGAGGATGACAAGTAGTAGAAAACAAAATTTTTTGCCAAGTTTAGCCCATAAAGTCTTTTAAAAGTAACTCAAGAATTTAACATCGCGAACAGAATCAATAGTCCTAGGCATGCCATGCAACCTAACGACTTCTCTAAAGAACAAATCCGCAATGTTTGAAGCATCATCGGTTTTATGACAAGCTATAAAATGTGCCATCTTAGAGAATCTATCCACAACAACAAAAATAGAATCCCTCCCCTTCTTAGTCCTAGGCAACCCCAAAATAAAGTCCATAGAAATGTTAATCCAAGTTCTTTTTAAGAATAGCACGCAAAAGTGTTCCCAAAGTTCTATTGACAACTTCAGTTTGTCCATCCGTTCGAGGATGACAAGTAGTAGAAAACAACAATTTTGTGCCAAGTTTAGCCCATAAAGTCTTCCAAAAGTAACTCAAGAATTTAACATCGCGACCAGAAACAATAGTCCTAGGCATGCCATGCAACCTAACGACTTCTTTAAAGTACAAATCCTCAATGTTTGAAGCATCATCGGTTTTATGACAAGCTATAAAATGTGACATCTTCGAGAATCTATCCACAACAACAAAAATAGAATCCCTCCCCTTCTTATGACTAGGCAACCCCAAAATAAAGTCAATAGAAATGTCAATCATAGTTCTTTTTAAGAATAGCACGCAAAAGTGTTCCCAAAGTTCTATTGACAACTTCAGTTTGTCCATCTGTTGGAGGATGAAAAGTAGTAGAAAACAACAATTTTGTGCGATGTTTAGCCCATAAAGTCTTCCAAAAGTAACTCAAGAATTTAACATCGCGACCTGAAACAATAGTCATAGGCATGCCATGCAACCTAACGACTTCTCTAAAGAACAAATCCGCCATGTTTGTGTTAGAGTAGGTGCCCGTCGAGCCAAGTGTTGGCCGAGTGTTCACAATGAAACTCTATGAATAAGCAGTCTTTATTTTAATAATATTTGAAATTATTATTTTGGCAAATCTTTATCTGTATACCCATGCTAGCTGCATAGATAAAGCCCTTGAATATACAAATAGTAGAAAGAATATGAGATGCTCATATGATGAGTATCATGAAACTCATATTTGTAATACTGTATATTCTAAACGGTTCCTAGTCGATTCAGCCGCCACTAAGAAGGATATAGGCCGCTCGAGTTAGAGACTAGTATCTGCGATGTGAGTACCATGTTTCATTGGTAGGGGACATTGTGATGTCCGAACATGCAGATAGGTGCTCCTTGTAGAGTGCACTGAACAACCCTCCATAAAAGGACTTTCCAAGTGGTTCTCACTTATCGAGTGGAAAAGTCCTGGTTTATGGTTGTACAGAATTAGTCCTTATGACCCGGGACAACATTGAGACTCTATGTGCTAGAATTACACTTTGACTTGTTTACCGACTCTCATGGGGTCATCAGGTGGCAAGGTTGGGTGTTCTGTCGAAACACATAGGAGTCGATGCATTGTAGTCGGGGATTCACCGCTTACCTTCGGGTATGGATATCCTATGTGTTATCATGTGTATGTAGATCGAAATCTCTGGCCAGAGTATGGTTGTAATTATGAAAGGTGTTTCATAGATTACACCATCGATGCAACTACGACATGACACATAGTATCGATTCATTGACAACTCTCGATAAACCAATGGTTGTCGAATCGATCAGGATATATGAGTTGAAGGGACCGTACTGTACGCTAACCATAATTGAATAGGTTCTTGCAGGCACTATCATTTGATACCTAGGGAATCATGTAAGCGATGCTGCTAGGCGTTTAACATGATTGGTTGGGTACTATCAGACTTGAGTTCTGACGTTCTTATTATCAAGGTGTTGATAAATAAGAATGGAGCAATTGGGGTATGCTCGTATAAGGACATGTTTAGTCCGAATCACATGGAGATGTGAACCCACGGCTAGTTGTATCAATGAACCATTGAGGGCCACACAAGTACTAGCTTTGTAAATCCCGATGAGAAAAAAAAAAAATAGTTCAATGTGTTGAACGGCTTATAAAGGAGTTTATAAGCGTAAGGAAAATTAGAAGTATGACTTCTATAAAGGAGAAAATAGTTCAAAGTGTTGAACGGCTTATAAATGTGTTTATAAGTGTAAAGAAAAATAGAAGTATGACTTCCTATGAGAGAAATGTAAATTTTGATTTATGGAAGTGTTCCTAAATTAAAATTTGGCCAAGTGACTAATGTTTTTGAAAATTGTGATTTTCATAAACATTATTATGGACTAAATTAAATTAATTCAAGTATTGAATTAATTAAACACTAGTGGGCCTAGTAGAGCCCAAATAATTAAATTAATTCAAGTGTTGGATTAATTAAAAATATTGAGTCTAGTAGAGCTCAATTAAAATAATTATTTAACTAGTGGGACTTGAGTAAATTCAAGTAATATTTAATTTGTCTCAAATATGTTTGAGATAATTAAATTTAGTCTATGGTTTTTTATTTGATAGAAAACTATATTATATGAATGCATGGGAGGTGAAGAGTTGGGGAATACTTTTGAATAAAATATTGGTTGGCATGCAACTTTTTGTATCAACTTTTTGCAACCCCAAGACTTGATTCTCCTCCCTCATTCTACACTCAATGTGGCCGAAACCTCACCTCCTTTTTCTCTCCATTTTTCTCTTCTTTTGTGTTCTTCAATTTGTTGGAGAAAACACACACTTCTCTTTGAAAAATCCTCACATTTTTCTAGTGCAAATTGTGAGGGGATCTACCTAGTTGGTGGTGGGCCTAATTTGAAGGAAAGTTTCAAGGTTTTGGAGGAGAGCTTGTAGATCTTCATGCCATTCAAGAGCTAAGGTGTTTACACCTTAGTTGGAGCCATACATCAACCTCAAGAGGTTGATAGGTATACTTTCTTACACCCTATGTATGACATTTTGTGTGTTATTGTATTTGTTGCACAAAAGATAGGGGTGGCCGAAATTTTGAGTAAAAATTTGATTTTTTAAACTTCCGTTGCGCTTCCGGCCACCGTAACCGGTCCGCTTTCAAGTGGTATCAGAGCTATGGTTACATTTTTGTGTAGCAAATACAATATATATTATGTTGAGATCGATTTCTAACCGCATGAGTGTATTTTTGCAACAAATTCAAGGCCACATTTGGGGATTTTTTCGGCAGCTTGTTGCTGCCCATTTCGGGCAGCCCAAGCTGCCCGAAGGGCTGCCCGAAACGGGCAGCAAGGGCAGCCCTAGGGGCTGCCCGAAACGCCCCATCCTTTTAATAAAAAAAATTTTTTTTAAGTTGGCCGGAATCCGGCGACGGAGCTCCGGCGACGGCGATGACGACTAGGGTTTTCAAAATGTGTTTTGAAATATCAAGGTGTCATGGGCCTTGAATTGTTGGGCCATTGGATGGCTAACATGTTTGTGATTTTAAATGGGCCAAAATGTTTTTGGTGAAAAATATGTTTTTGGGCCCTTAAGTTTAAAATTACAAAAGTTGCAAATTTTTCTCATGAAATAAATAATTTAAGTTGGACTTTAATTATTTATAGTAAATGGTGATTTACAAGAAATTCGGTTATAAATAAATTAATTTGAAAGTAGACAAAGGTGTTTGTATACTTTGTTAATTTAGTTTATAATCGTGGCGGTTAGTGATTGGATCAAGATATATAATATTGGATCAATTAATTATTGTGATAATTAATTGATGGTGTATGATATGTGATATTATGCATGAAGGATGATCAAAAGCCCAAGCCCAATTTGCTAGGTGTATGCTAGGATATTTTGTGTTGAATGATTGTAATAATTATCAATTTATAAAGTGGGCTTGGTTTATGGCCCGTTCCCACCCCATGAGATGTATCCCTATTTGCCATGGATATTTATTTGTAAATATTAGTATAGTGGATGATCAAGATTGGAAGATGGTGGCCATGATGATTATGAAGATCGAAGACATGTAAATATTGGAAGCTTATGTAAATGTTGCATTTGCATCCCGTGCATTTACCCTAGGATTGGACCTAGGCCCGTGTTTGGCTCACACGGGCCATTAGTTTTGGGGCGATTGATCATCCTTGTATTGTTTTCTATTTATGATATATGCATGATATGTTATAAATAATGAGTATGTGCGTTATTATTATTATAATAACAAAGTTGCATGAATCCGGCAAACATACGATCAAACATGGCGAGCTTTTAAAATAAAATTAATGATGAGACCTTTCAAAATTAAAAACCCTCATTTTGAATAAGATTCAAAATTAATATCAAGCCCGAAAAGGGGAATTATAAATTTGTTTATAATTTCCTTGTCTTCCATCGACAATGGGTGCATGATGAACGCTACCCGTACTCGAGGCTCGGCTCATATTATTGGGGGGGCCCTGGGTGCCGGAAAGCTGTGACATCCATTGACATAGTGATGTGAACTACGTGGAACTCCCATGATTTCGGCTCATATTATTGAGGGAACTCATGGCGACCGTCCATTAAGGTTCAATATCGATGGGTTAGGCTTGACACGTAAAGATGAACGACGTCATATTATTGGGTCCTAATCAAACGTGAGACAAAAGTTTACGTAGAGGGTTGCATTGTGATGCAATTGGAAACTACCTTTTAGGAATTGTGATTGGCTGATATTATTCGGGATCACAATTCGCTAATTGGACCTTACGTACCTACTGAGGAAAGGAGTTTCCCAGTTTTCACTAGAGGGTAGTGAAAGATGTCAAAACAGTGGGAGCAAATATTTATGAAGTAAAAGTCCATACTTTATATCTTACCAAATATTTTAAATAGTCATCAACATTTATCTGTTTTACTTTTCAGTACAAATCGACAATGTCTTCGATGCGCAATTCGATATCTATAATACTCGACAAACACATATTAACTGGACCTAATTACCTCACTTGGCTAAGAAATTTGAAAATAGTCTTAAATTCGGAAAGGGTAACATATACACTAACTCAGTCGCCCCCTGTTGAGGCTCCGACTGACTGCAATCCTGAGGAATTGCAGGCTTACAAGGAATGGTGTGACCATGACTTGATAGCCAGGTGTTATATGCTGACTTCTATGAACGATGAGCTACAGAGGCGTTTTGAGGGTGCAAAGAGTGCTGCTGACATTCATTTGCATCTCAAAGAGCTCTTTGGAGAGCAAACGCGTCCTCTTAGGCATGCTACCGTCAAGGAGCTGATCACTTTGCGCATGCGAGAGGGGACCTCGGTCCATGAGCATGGCCTAAAGGTGATCGGGCTCGTGGACAAGCTCGTTGGCATGGATCTGATCCTGCCTTCGGAGTTGACCACCGACATGTTGCTGTTATCACTGCCTAGCTCATTTGATCCTTTTGTGGTGAATTTCAACATGAACAAGATGGAACCAACCCTTGAGGAGTTGGTGAACATGCTTGTTACGTTTGAATCCACCATCAAGAAAGAGAAGTTGGTTCTTTATGTGGGTTCTTCATCTGGTACGAAGATTGATCCACATGGGAAGGGAAAGAAGAGTTCTTTCCAACGTCCCGAGAAGAACGTGCCCTTGTTGAGGCAATCTCCGAACCCTGTTGAGGCAGCCAGACCAGTTAAGGCTGACAAGACTAATGATGTATGTCATCACTGCAAGAAGCCTGGACATTGGAGGCGTAATTGCAAAGAATATCTTGCCCAGAAGTGTTCTGGAAACGGTATGTTCTAAATTTAAGTAAACATTTTAATTAACTCTACTTCTTGGGTATTAGATACCGGTTGTGACTCACATCTCTGTAATGGGTTACAGGTGATGGGAAGAAGTAGGAAGCTTAAGGAAGGTGTGACCTTCTTAAGGATGGGCAATGGAGCAAGAGTTGCTGCCAAGGCTATTAAGGATGTTTACTTATTGTTGAACAATGACTTTAAGTTAATTTTAAGAGATGTTTTGTTTGTACCTGTTTGGTGTAAAACATTGCTTCCATTTCTATTGTGATAAAAATGGATATTCTTGTTTATTTAGCAAAGGTGTTTGCAACATTTACAAGAATGAATGTTTAATTGGTACTTGAGAACTTGAAAAACGATCTCTATAACTTAAAAGTAAAAGATATTCTACTAAATGTCCATTCAAAGGCAGATACCATATGAGATATGGATGGGTAAGCCTCCCAAATATTCTTATCTTAGAATATGGGGAGCCCTGCTTATGTGAAGGAGGTAGTGGGAGATAAATTGGATTGTTGATCCATTTTATGTTACTTTGTGGGATATCCAAGGAATTAAGTTGGATATCATTTCTATCATCCCCAAGAAACAAAAGTGTTTGTTTCTAGGAATGCAACCTTTTTGGAGAAGGATTTTCTATTGGATAGAAATAGGGAGATGATAGAACTCGAAGAGGTTCGAGAGAAACCCACAATTGAAGAACCCACACCCGAAGAGCCAAGTGAGGAGATACAAGCTCCTAAAAGATTCGAGAAAGTCTCGAGACCACCTATGAGGTATGGTCAGCTCCTTGAAGAGGGCCATGATGAGCCAAACCATGGATGTGATCCAAGGACCTTCAAGGAAGCGTTATCTGATGCCGATTCATCCAAATGGCTTGAAGCTATGGAATCTGAGTTGAATTCCATGCATACGAACCAAGTGTGGGATCTTATAGATCCACCTGAGGGAACGGTTCCCATAGGGACTTGGGGCGGATGGGAAGGTATTGACTTTCAAGGCGCGATTGGTGGCAAAAGGATATACTCAAATACAAGGAGTTGACTTTGAGGAAACCTTTTCCCCAGTCGCAATGTTCAAGTCCATAAGGATTTTGCTAGCCATAGCTGCATGGTATGACTATGAGATATGGCAGATGGATGTTAAGACAGTCTTTCTTAATGGGGATTTTAAGAAAGTGATTTACATGTCTCAACCTGAAGGGTTTACATCTATCGGAAGTGAGCATATGGTATGTAAACTTCAGAGATCTATTTATGATCTAAAGCAGGCATCAAGGAGTTGGAACCTTAGATTCGATAGTACAATCAAAGAGTTTGATTTACTAAGAATCATGAGGGACCCTATGTGTATAAGAAGGTCAGTGGGAGTGTTGTGACATTCCTGGTGTTATATGTTGATGACATTCTACTCATTGGGAATGATGTAGGAATGTTGCAATCAGCTGAGATACGGTTAGCGAGTAAGTTCTCGATGCAGGACTTGGGTGAAGCATCTTTTGTATTGGGATACATATCTATTGAGATAGATCGAAAAGATGGCTTGGTCTCACCCAGTCCACATACATGATACCATCGTGAAGCGGTTCTCGATGGATGCGTCCTTGAGAGGACATCTACCAATGTGTCATGGCGTGTCCCTATCCAAGTCTGTCTCCTGAGACTGATGCAGAGATAGTGACGATGACACGCATTCCGTATGCTTCGGCAATTGGTAACATCATGTATGGGATGATATCTACACGTCCTGACGTGGCGTTTTCACTATGTGTAGTGAAAAGATATCAATCGAACCCCGGTCTTCCACAACTAGAAAGCTGTGAAAGACATCCTCAAGTTGTGAGAAGGACCAATAAGTTGTTCTTGGTCTATGGGGTAGAGAACTGAAATTGGAAGGCTATACCGACTCTAGCTTCCAAAGCGATATCGATAACTCGAAGTCAACCTCTAGTTTCGTATTCATGCTCAACGGTGCTGCTGTCTCTTGGAAGAGTTCCAAGCAAGACAATATTACGGATTCCAGCACAGAGGCCGAATACATTGCTGCATCAGATGCAGCAAGAGAGGCTGTTTGGATAAGGAATTTCGTCCAAGAGTTGGACGTCATTCCTAATGGAATTGCTCCTATCCCGGTGTTGTGTGACAACACGGGAGCTATAGCTCAAGCAAAGGAGCCAAGGTCTCATCAGAAATCCAAACCCGTATTGAGAAAGTACCACATCCTCGGAGAGATTGTGGAAAGAAGAGTAGTGTCTATTGACAAAGTCGGCTCCGCAGATTATGTTGTTGATTCACTAGCTAAGCCTTTACCTGGACCATTATTCGACAAGCATCGCGAATCAATGGGTTTTAAGCATATGGGTAGTTGGCTCTAGTGCAAGTGGGAGATTGTTAGAGTAGGTGCCCGTCGAGCCAAGTGTTGGCCGAGTGTTCACAATGAAACTCTATGAATAAGCAGTCTTTATTTTAATAATATTTGAAATTATTATTTTGGCAAATCTTTATCTGTATACCCATGCTAGCTGCATAGATAAAGCCCTTGAATATACAAATAGTAGAAAGAATATGAGATGCTCATATGATGAGTATCATGAAACTCATATTTGTAATACTGTATATTCTAAACGGTTCCTAGTCGATTCAGCCGCCACTAAGAAGGATATAGGCCGCTCGAGTTAGAGACTAGTATCTGCGATGTGAGTACCATGTTTCATTGGTAGGGGACATTGTGATGTCCGAACATGCAGATAGGTGCTCCTTGTAGAGTGCACTGAACAACCCTCCATAAAAGGACTTTCCAAGTAGTTCTCACTTATCGAGTGGAAAAGTCCTGGTTTATGGTTGTACAGAATTAGTCCTTATGACCCGGGACAACATTGAGACTCTATGCGCTAGAATTACACTTTGACTTGTTTACCGACTCTCATGGGGTCATCAGGTGGCAAGGTTGGGTGTTCTGTCGAAACACATAGGAGTCGATGCATTGTAGTCGGGGATTCACCGCTTACCTTCGGGTATGGATATCCTATGTGTTATCATGTGTATGTAGATCGAAATCTCTGGCCAGAGTATGGTTGTAATTATGAAAGGTGTTTCATAGATTACACCATCGATGCAACTACGACATGACACATAGTATCGATTCATTGACAACTCTCGATAAACCAATGGTTGTCGAATCGATCGGGATATATGAGTTGAAGGGACCGTACTGTACGCTAACCATAATTGAATGGTTCTTGCAGGCACTATCATTTGATACCTAGGGAATCATGTAAGCGATGCTGCTAGGCGTTTAACATGATTGGTTGGGTACTATCAGACTTGAGTTCTGACGTTCTTATTATCAAGGTGTTGATAAATAAGAATGGAGCAATTGGGGTATGCTCGTATAAGGACATGTTTAGTCCGAATCACATGGAGATGTGAACCCACGGCTAGTTGTATCAATGAACCATTGAGGGCCACACAAGTACTAGCTTTGTAAATCCCGATGAAAAAAAAAAAAAATAGTTCAATGTGTTGAACGGCTTATAAAGGAGTTTATAAGCGTAAGGAAAATTAGAAGTATGACTTCTATAAAGGAGAAAATAGTTCAAAGTGTTGAACGGCTTATAAATGTGTTTATAAGTGTAAAGAAAAATAGAAGTATGACTTCTATGAGAGAAATGTAAATTTTGATTTATGGAAGTGTTCCTAAATTAAAATTTGGCCAAGTGACTAATGTTTTTGAAAATTGTGATTTTCATAAACATTATTATGGACTAAATTAAATTAATTCAAGTGTTGAATTAATTAAACACTAGTGGGCCTAGTAGAGCCCAAATAATTAAATTAATTCAAGTGTTGGATTAATTAAAAAATATTGAGTCTAGTAGAGCTCAATTAAAATAATTATTTAACTAGTGGGACTTGAGTAAATTCAAGAAATATTTAATTTGTCTCAAATATGTTTGAGATAATTAAATTTAGTCTATGGTTTTTTATTTGATAGAAAACTATATTATATGAATGCATGGGAGGTGAAGAGTTGGGGAATACTTTTGAATAAAATATTGGTTGGCATGCAACTTTTTGTATCAACTTTTTGCAACCCCAAGACTTGATTCTCCTCCCTCATTCTACACTCAATGTGGCCGAAACCTCACCTCCTTTTTCTCTCCATTTTTCTCTTCTTTTGTGTTCTTCAATTTGTTGGAGAAAACACACACTTCTCTTTGAAAAATCCTCACATTTTTCTAGTGCAAATTGTGAGGGGATCTACCTAGTTGGTGGTGGGCCTAATTTGAAGGAAAGTTTCAAGGTTTTGGAGGAGAGCTTGTAGATCTTCATGCCATTCAAGAGCTAAGGTGTTTACACCTTAGTTGGAGCCATACATCAACCTCAAGAGGTTGATAGGTATACTTTCTTACACCCTATGTATGACATTTTGTGTGTTATTGTATTTGTTGCACAAAAGATAGGGGTGGCCGAAATTTTGAGTAAAAATTTGATTTTTTAAACTTCCGTTGCGCTTCCGGCCACCGTAACCGGTCCGCTTTCAGTTTGAAGCATCATCGGTTTTATGACAAGCTATAAAATGTGCCATCTTAGAGAATCTATCCACAACAACAAAAATAGAATCCCTCCCCTTCTTAGTCCTAGGCAACCCCAAAATAAAGTCCATAGAAATGTCAATACAAGTTCTTTTTAAAAATAGCACCCAAAAGTGTTCCCAAAGTTCTATTGACAACTTCAGTTTGTCAATCCGTTTGAGGATGACAAGTAGTAGAAAACAAAATTTTTTTGCAAAGTTTAGCCCATAAAGTCTTCCAAAAGTAACTCAAGAATTTAACATCGCGAACAGAATCAATAGTCCTAGGCATGCCATGCAACCTAACGACTTCTCTAACGAACAAATCCGCAATGTTCGAAGCATCATCGGTTTTATGACAAGCTATAAAATGTGCCATCTTAGAGAATCTATCCACAACAACAAAAATAGAATCCCTCCCCTTCTTAGTCCTAGGCAACCCCAAAATAAAGTCTATAGAAATGTCAATCCAAGTTTTTTTTAAGAATAGCACGCAAAAGTGTTCCCAAAGTTCTATTGACAACTTCAGTTTGTCCATCCGTTCGAGGATGACAAGTAGTAGAAAACAACAATTTTGTGCCAAGTTTAGCCCATAAAGTCTTCCAAAAGTAACTCAAGAATTTAACATCGCGAACAGAATCAATAGTCCTAGGCATGCCATGTAACCTAACGACTTCTCTAAAGAAGAAATCCGCAATGTTTGAAGCATCATCGGTTTTATGACAAGCTATAAAATGTGCCATCTTAGAGAATCTATCCACAACAACAAAAATAGAATCCCTCCCCCTTCTTAGTACTAGGCAACCCCAAAATAAAGTCCATAGAAATGTCAATCCAAGTTCTTTTTAAGAATAGCACGCAAAAGTGTTCCCAAAGTTCTATTGACAACTTCAGTTTGTCCATCCGTTTGAGGATGACAAGTAGTAGAAAACAAAATTTTTTTACCAAGTTTAGCCCATAAAGTCTTCCAAAAGTAACTCTCTGAATTTAACATCGCGAACAGAATCAATAGTCCTAGGCATGCCATGCAACCTAACGACTTCTCTAAAGAACAAATCCGAAATGTTTGAAGCATCATCGGTTTTATGACCAGCTATAAAATGTGTCATCTTAGAGAATCTATCCACAACAACAAAAATATAATCCCTCCCCTTCTTAGTCCTAGGCAACCCCAAAATAAAGTCCATAGAAATGTCAATCCAAGTTCTTTATAAGAATAGCACACAAAAGTGTTCCCAAAGTTCTATTGACAACTTCAGTTTGTCCATCCGTTCGAGGATGACAAGTAGTAGAAAACAACAATTTTGTGCCAAGTTTAGCCCATAAAGTCTTCCAAAAGTAACTCAAGAATTTAACATCGCGAACAGAATCAATAGTCCTAGGCATGCCATGCAACCTAACGACTTCTCTAAAGAACAAATCCGCAATGTTTGAAGCATCATCGATTTATGACAAGCTATAAAATGTGCTATCTTAGAGAATCTATCCACAACAACAAAAATAGAATACCTCCACTTCTTAGTCCTAGGCAACCCCAAAATAAAGTCCTTAGAAATGTCAATCCAAGTTCTTTTCAAAATAGCACGCAAAAGTGTTCCCAAAGTTCTATTGACAACTTCAGTTTGTCCATCCGTTCGAGGATGACAAGTAGTAGAAAACAACAATTTTGTGCCAAGTTTAGTCCATAAAGTCTTCCAAAAGTAACTCAAGAATTTAACATCGCGACCAGAAACAATAGTCCTAGGCATGCCATGCAACCTAACGACTTATTTAAAGAACAAATCCTCAATGTTTGAAGCATCATCGATTTTATGACAAGCTATAAAATGTGACATCTTCGAGAATCTATCCACAACAACAAAAATAGAATCCCTCCCCTTCTTATTACTAGGCAACCCTAAAATAAAGTCAATAGAAATGTCAATCATAGTTCTTTTTAAGAATAGCACGCAAAAGTGTTCCCAAAGTTCTATTGACAACTTCAGTTTGTCCATCTGTTGGAGGATGAAAAGTAGTAGAAAACAACAATTTTGTGCGAAGTTTAGCCCATAAAGTCTTCCAAAAGTAACTCAAGAATTTAACATCGCGACCAGAAACAATAGTCCTAGGCATGCCATGCAACCTAACGACTTCTCTAAAGAACAAATCCGCCATTGTAAGGCTCGAGAATTGTCAATTGGCATTGATGTGAGACTTGAAACCATGAGAATGCATGACATATAGAGTAGAATTTTTGAAGCATGGCCGAAGCCACACCGCACCCGCGGTGTTAGAGATACAGCACCCGCGGTGCATTGACAGAAAATTTGTAAAATTGTGCGAACAGACACCGCACCCGCGGTAATAACATCACCGCACCCGCGGTCCAAGAATTTCAGAAAATGCAAGGGCTGCCGTGAGCACAGCGCACCCGCGCTGCTAGTGTACCGCACCCGCGGTCGTGCGTGTCAAATGAAAAATAAAGACACTTGTTCCTTGCCATGCAATACAAGGGTATGTGGCTTCATTTCCTTCCATTTTCAGTAGTAAGCACCGAGGGAGAATTCAGAAGAGAGTCCAAGGCTTCTTCCATCTCACAATTTATCTTTTGCAAGATTTAGCCATCCAAACTTGAATTCGAGTTCAGATTGGTACTCCTCTCAACCAAAGCTACAAGAGGATGTAAGTATTGTTCATTTCCAGCATGTTTCGAAAATTATGTGTTGGAAGAATTCAGATTTGACATAGATTATGTGTTCTTGATATACTAAGCATCGTAGAAACGTAAACGGATCGAATTTCAGATGCCGTATGCTATACGTTCGATTTTCCAGCATGTGTTGGATTGAGAATATACAGATTACAGCATGTATATAGATGTTAGATGAGATGATGAGTTGATTGTGATTGAGTATGATGTTCTTGAGTTACCGGTATAAAAGAATTACGCCGTTATGCCGTCGAATTGCATTGAAACCGATGTTAGCGTTGTATATTGATTTGCTTGAGATGTATATGACTGAAGTGCACATTGTTTATGCCATTTCAGATTTGTATTGACTACTTGGTATTCGAGATTTCGGTTCGACACAGACTGTGCGACAAGAAAGGTATAATTCATGTGGTCACGGGATTGCACAACTCGATTCAGATTTGATACGAGTTTCCCTAAATCACATACTAGATTGTTATTACATTGATTATGTAATGCCTTGTTTATTGATTTATATTTGAGTCCTGAGATAGGAGAGATTGGCAGACTTGCCAAAACTAGACGTTTCGGTGTATCGACGCATAGGAGCAGATTTGCTATATGTGTAGACCCTCGATACAGAGTTGACCGAAGTCTAGGAATAAGACGTACCGTTGCCCCGAGTGGTTGGGTAGGTAACAGACCGTCTTATTCACACCGGGATCCCTAGATTAGAAAAGAGTCGAGTCAAGAGAGTTGAGTCAAGATTTGAATGTAGAATACAGATTTGTATTCTACTACATGTTTAGATGTATATTCATGTTACTTGATTTATGTTATGCATTGTACATGATTTATTACATTGCATGCATCCATGTTTTATACTGGGATATGTTCTCACCGGAGTTATCCGGCTGTTGTCGTGTCTGTATGTGTGCATGGCAACAGGTGGGGCAGGATCGGGGTCACGAGCTAGATGAGAGATGATGATAGCGTGGAGATCTCGGGCATTGCAGATTACTAGTGTTTCCTTATGAAACTTGTACTACTTATGTTTGTATTTGAGATTCGAACACTAGTATATGATTGTACTAGACAGATATGCATGTACATTATGTTGTTTATTTCAGTTACCGATATGTTATGCTTTATCTATACATTAGAATTAATGTTAAAAGCAAATTTTTGACCCACATTTTCGAACAAAGATCCAATTAAATCCCAAAAGAATTGAGTTAGAGCCCGGGTCCCCACAACAGGTGGTATCAGAGCAGTAGGTTTTGTAGACTGAGATAGAATAGAATGAGCGGGGTAGATCGAGTCATCTTCCTTGCTTTTGAGATGCTAGCATGATTTACTGCTTTCCCTATTGTATGTGGTTGTATTATCTGAATTGATTTACAGCATTTCAAGCCTGAATCAGAACCAATTCTCGATCAGAGGTATATGATCAGAGGAGGGCTGAGACAGATGATATTGGTTGTGTACTAATCAGTTTGATAATCAGATTTATGCCGCCTAGACGAGTGCCACAGCCAGAGCAGGGTAGCACGTCCGGTGTACAGATGGATGTTACCGCTACACCGATGGAGACTTTATTGAAGAGATTCCAGTCTTTCCATCCGCCTACCCTGAAGGGCACCGAGAGTGCAGTAGAGTGCGAGAGTTGGCTCGATGATATCGAGATGCTGTTTGAGTCTTTGGCCTATAATGACGAGCGACGTGTGAAGCTGATAGGGCATCAGATGCAAGAGGTTGCAAAGAGCTGGTGGTTGACTACGAAGAGAGCCTTGGAGCACCGAGGCAGTGATATCACGTGGAAAGTTTTCAAAGATGAGTTCTATCAGCGCTTCTTTCCCGTTTCGTACCGGAAAGACAAGGGAGCTGAATTTGCGAATCTAAAGCAGGGACAGTGGAACATCGAGGAGTATGTTGCTAAATTTTCTGCATTGCTACGATTTGCACCGCATGTGGCCGGGAACGACGAGGCAGTGGCCGATCAGTTCATCAACGGGCTGAATCCCGATGTCTTTACTTTGGTGAACACGGGCCGTCCTAGTACTTTTTCGGAGGCACTGAACCGAGCAAAGGGAGCAGAGGCTGGCTTGATCAGGCAGCGAGGAGCTTCCTACGGTGTTCAGGGGCAGAGACCGCCACAGTCCACGACCGTGCAGTTTCCACCACCTCCTCCTCGTTTTGACAGTGGAGCTAGTGGTAGTGGCAAGAAGGATTTTCTGAAGGCCAAGGGCAAACAGTTTAAGAAATCTGGGAGCAGTTCATCGAGTTCGAGTGGATCCCGACAGAGAGGTCAGGGGTCAGAGTATAGTGGCGCATACTGTGGTTCATGCGGAGGGCGACACGCGACGGAGCAATGTCAAGGAGTTCTGGGACGCTGCAACATCTGTAGGCAACCGGGACACTTTGCCAGAGTTTGTCCCCAGAGAGGTGCATCACGATTCCAGAGTACAGGATCATCAGCACCAGCGCCACAGATGGAGAGACAGGCATCCTCTGTACACTCCTTTCAGCCACCCTCTACACAGACCCAGCAGAGGCCAGGAGGTAGTCAGACGGTGAGTCAGCCTCCTCGACAGCAGGCACGTGTTTTTGCCCTGACAGAGGAGCAGGCGCAGGAGGCGCCAGATGACGTCATTGCAGGTAATTGTTTCCTTTGCGGTTATCCTGCATATGTGTTGATAGACACAGGGGCATCGCATACATTCATATCTGAACATTTTGCATTGAGACATGCATTGCCTGTTGAGTCAATGTCGACAGTAGTGTCTATAGCTTCTCCGTTGGGAAGTGGCTTGATATCTGTGACTACTGTTAGGCACTGTATGCTTCAGTTTGAGGGGCATGAGATTGATCTTGATTGTGTAGTACTTGGTTTAGCTGATTTTGACTGTATAGTTGGCATAGACATGTTGACCAAGTACAGGGCCACTGTAGATTGTTTCCACAAGATTGTCAGATTCAGACCCGAAATGACAGACGAGTGGAAATTTTACGGCAAGGGTTCCAGATCTCGGATTCCCTTAGTATCTGCTCTGACTATGAGTAGATTACTTCAGAGAGGAGCAGAGGGCTTTCTCGTATATTCAGTAGATCTACTGAAGTCGAGCCCAGCATTGGCAGATTTGCCAGTGGTTTGCGAGTTTGCAGATGTTTTTCCTGATGAGATCCCAGGGTTGCCTCCGATTCGAGAGGTTGATTTCAGCATAGATCTTATGCCTGGTTCTGTTCCTATTTCGAGAGCTCCGTATAGGATGGCACCGATAGAACTGAAAGAGTTGAAAGCACAGTTGGAAGATCTTTTGTCCAAGGGATATATCAGACCCAGTGTATCTCCTTGGGGTGCTCCGGTGCTTTTCGTTCGAAAGAAAGATGGTTCGATGCGACTGTGTATTGATTATAGGCAGCTGAATAAGGCAACAGTGAAGAACAAGTATCCTTTGCCTCGCATCGACGATCTGTTTGATCAGTTACAGGGATCTTCAGTATATTCGAAGATTGATTTGAGATCAGGGTATCATCAACTCCGAGTTAGAGACGTTGATATTCCGAAGACTGCATTCCGAACCAGGTATGGACACTACGAGTTTGTTGTTATGCCTTTCGGTTTGACGAATGCACCTGCGGTGTTTATGAGTTTGATGAACCGCATTTTTCAGAGATATTTAGATGATTTTGTGATTGTGTTTATTGACGACATTTTGGTGTATTCGAAGAGTTTGACTGAGCATGCAGATCATCTGAGAATCGTGCTGAAGACTTTGCGACAGGAGCAGTTGTATGCCAAACTGTCCAAATGTGAATTCTGGTTGCGACAGGTTGTCTTCTTGGGGCATATTATATCTGGAGAGGGTATTGCGGTAGATCCGAGTAAAGTTGAGGCTGTGATCAGTTGGCCGAGACCGACTTCTGTGCCAGAGATACGCAGTTTCATGGGTCTAGCCGGGTATTATCGACGTTTTATCCGAGATTTCTCCAGTATAGCGAAGCCGATTACCCAGTTGACACAGAAGAACATGCCATTTGTGTGGTCAGAAGAGTGTGAGAGCGGTTTTGTTGAGCTGAAGAAGAGGCTGACTAGTGCGCCTGTCTTGACAATTCCATCAGGTACAGGTGAGTTCGTTGTATATTGTGATGCATCTCACAGAGGGCTTGGATGTGTTCTTATGCAGCGAGGGCACGTGATAGCATACGCCTCTAGACAACTGAAGCCGCACGAGACTCGTTATCCGATTCATGATCTTGAATTGGCGGCGATTGTGTTTGCACTTAAGATCTGGCGTCATTACCTATATGGCGAGAAATTTGAGATCTATTCCGATCATAAGAGCTTGAAGTATCTCTTTTCTCAGTCAGAGTTGAACATGAGGCAGCGACGATGGCTTGATCTGCTGAAAGATTTTGATTGCGAGATCAAGTACCATCCAGGAAAGTCGAATGCAGCGGCAGACGCTTTGAGTCGAAAGGTATGTGCTCTTTCCTTGTCGACTGTAGGTGTATCGAGTTTAGTAGAAGATTGTTGCTTGTCTGGATTGACATTTGATACAGAGAGTAGAACGCTGCGACTTGCTGCGATTCAGATTGAGCCAGATCTGATATCGAGGATCAAAGAAGCACAGAGAACTGATCCGAATGTACAGAGATCGATTGATATGGTCAGAGCTGGACATATCTCAGAATATCAGGTTAGAGATTCTGTTCTGTATGTGAATAACCGCTTAGTGGTGCCAGATGTTTCAGATTTGAGACGACAGATCATGTCAGAGGCACACTGTAGTCGGTTTAGCATTCATCCTGGTGGCAGAAAGATGTACAATGATTTGAAGACACAATTCTGGTGGAAGCAGATGAAGACAGATATTGCAGAATTTGTGTCTAAATGTCTGAATTGCCAACAGGTGAAGGCAGAAAGGAAGAAACCCGGAGGTCTACTTCAGAGTTTGTCTGTTCCTGAATGGAAATGGGACCACATTTCCATGGATTTCGTGACAAAGTTACCTCGATCTTCGCGGGGCTGTGACGCGATTTGGGTTGTGATAGACAGACTGACCAAATCAGCGTGCTTTATTCCATACAGGATGACCTATCGACATGATCAGATGGCAGAGTTGTATGTCAAAGAGGTCGTCAGATTGCATGGTGTGCCGAAGTCGATCGTATCAGATCGTGATCCACGATTCACTTCTCACTTTTGGCACAGCTTGCAGCAGGCTTTGGGTACGACTTTACACCTGAGCACTGCTTATCATCCCCAGACAGACGGACAGTCAGAGCGGACTATCCAGACTTTAGAGGACATGCTGAGAGCTGTAGTACTAGATTTTGGTACTAGTTGGCAAGATTCATTGCCGTTGTGTGAGTTTTCATACAACAACAGCTATCAGACTAGCATTGAGATGGCACCGTTCGAAGCTTTATACGGAAAGAAGTGCAGATCTCCGTTGTACTGGGATGATATTTCTGAGGTACCAGAGTTAGGGCCTGATATGATTCGTGAGATGACAGAAAAAGTGAAGATCATTCAGAAACGAATGAAGACGGCACAGGATAGGCAAGCGAAGTACGCCAATATTAGACGTAGACCGTTAGTATTCGAACAGGGAGACAGAGTATTTTTGAAGATTTCACCTTTCAGAGGCGTTGTCAGATTTGGCAAGCGAGGAAAGTTGTCTCCTAGATACGTCGGTCCGTATGAGATTCTTGAGAAAATTGGCGATCGAGCTTACAAACTTGCTCTTCCTCCTTCACTATCCGGTATACATGATGTTTTTCACGTGTCGATGTTACGCAAATATATGCCGGATGATTCTCATGTCATTCAACCTGATGAAGCCGAGCTGGATCAGACCTTGAGCTACGTTGAAAGACCGATGCAGATTCTTGATCGGAAAGAAAAGAAGCTCAGGACGAAGACTATTCCGTTAGTGAAGATTCAATGGAGTCGTCATGGCATCGAGGAAGCAACTTGGGAGACAGAGTCTGAAATGAGACAGAGGCATCCCGAGCTGTTCTTATGATGTGAGTCTTTCTTCCCGATTTGACTTTACAATTTTGTATATAACTGCATGAATAATTGCTTGTGAGTTCGAGGACGAACTCTTGTCTAAGAGGGGGAGAAATGTAAGGCTCGAGAATTGTCAATTGGCATTGATGTGAGACTTGAAACCATGAGAATGCATGACATATAGAGTAGAATTTTTGAAGCATGGCCGAAGCCACACCGCACCCGCGGTGTTAGAGATACAGCACCCGCGGTGCATTGACAGAAAATTTGTAAAATTGTGCGAACAGACACCGCACCCGCGGTAATAACATCACCGCACCCGCGGTCCAAGAATTTCAGAAAATGCAAGGGCTGCCGTGAGCACAGCGCACCCGCGCTGCTAGTGTACCGCACCCGCGGTCGTGCGTGTCAAATGAAAAATAAAGACACTTGTTCCTTGCCATGCAATACAAGGGTATGTGGCTTCATTTCCTTCCATTTTCAGTAGTAAGCACCGAGGGAGAATTCAGAAGAGAGTCCAAGGCTTCTTCCATCTCACAATTTATCTTTTGCAAGATTTAGCCATCCAAACTTGAATTCGAGTTCAGATTGGTACTCCTCTCAACCAAAGCTACAAGAGGATGTAAGTATTGTTCATTTCCAGCATGTTTCAAAAATTATGTGTTGGAAGAATTCAGATTTGACATAGATTATGTGTTCTTGATATACTAAGCATCGTAGAAACGTAAACGGATCGAATTTCAGACGCCGTATGCTATACGTTCGATTTTCCAGCATGTGTTGGATTGAGAATATACAGATTACAGCATGTATATAGATGTTAGATGAGATGATGAGTTGATTGTGATTGAGTATGATGTTCTTGAGTTACCGGTATAAAAGAATTACGCCGTTATGCCGTCGAATTGCATTGAAACCGATGTTAGCGTTGTATATTGATTTGCTTGAGATGTATATGACTGAAGTGCACATTGTTTATGCCATTTCAGATTTGTATTGACTACTTGGTATTCGAGATTTCGGTTCGACACAGACTGTGCGACAAGAAAGGTATAATTCATGTGGTCACGGGATTGCACAACTCGATTCAGATTTGATACGAGTTTCCCTAAATCACATACTAGATTGTTATTACATTGATTATGTAATGCCTTGTTTATTGATTTATATTTGAGTCCTGAGATAGGAGAGATTGGCAGACTTGCCAAAACTAGACGTTTCGGTGTATCGACGCATAGGAGCAGATTTGCTATATGTGTAGACCCTCGATACAGAGTTGACCGAAGTCTAGGAATAAGACGTACCGTTGCCCCGAGAGGTTGGGTAGGTAACAGACCGTCTTATTCACACCGGGATCCCTAGATTAGAAAAGAGTCGAGTCAAGAGAGTTGAGTCAAGATTTGAATGTAGAATACAGATTTGTATTCTACTACATGTTTAGATGTATATTCATGTTACTTGATTTATGTTATGCATTGTACATGATTTATTACATTGCATGCATCCATGTTTTATACTGGGATATGTTCTCACCGGAGTTATCCGGCTGTTGTCGTGTCTGTATGTGTGCATGGCAACAGGTGGGGCAGGATCGGGGTCACGAGCTAGATGAGAGATGATGATAGCGTGGAGATCTCGGGCATTGCAGATTACTAGTGTTTCCTTATGAAACTTGTACTACTTATGTTTGTATTTGAGATTCGAACACTAGTGTATGATTGTACTAGACAGATATGCATGTACATTATGTTGTTTATTTCAGTTACCGATATGTTATGCTTTATCTATACATTAGAATTAATGTTAAAAGCAAATTTTTGACCCACATTTTCGAACAAAGATCCAATTAAATCCCAAAAGAATTGAGTTAGAGCCCGGGTCCCCACAGCCATGTTTGAAGCATCATCGGTTTTATGAAAAGTATAAAATGTGCCATCTTAGAAAATCTATCCACAACAACAAAAATAGAATCGCTCCCCTTCTTAGTACTAGGCAACCCCAAAATAAAGTCCATAGAAATGTCAATCTAAGTTCTTTTTAAGAATAGCACGCAAAAGTGTTCCCAAAGTTCTATTGACAACTTCAGTTTGTCCATCCGTTTGAGGATGACAAGTAGTAGAAAACAAAATTTTTTTGCCAAGTTTAGCCCATAAAGTCTTCCAAAAGTAACTCAAGAATTTAACATCGCGAATAGAATCATTAGTCCTAGGCATGCCATGCAACCTAACGACTTCTCTAAAGAACAAATCCGCAATGTTTGAAGCATCATCGGTTTTATGACAAGCTATAAAATGTGCCATCTTAGAGAATCTATCCACAACAACAAAAATAGAATCCCTCCCCTTTTTAGTCCTAGGCAACCCCAAAATAAAGTCCACAGAAATGTCAATCCAAGTTCTTTTTAAGAATAGCACGCAAAAGTGTTCCCAAAGTTCTATTGACAACTTCAGTTTGTCCATCTGTTGGAGGATGAAAAGTAGTAGAAAACAACAATTTTGTGCGATGTTTAGCCCATAAAGTCTTCCAAAAGTAACTCAAGAATTTAACATCGCGACCTGAAACAATAGTCCTAGGCATGCCATGCAACCTAACGACTTCTCTAAAGAACAAATCCGCCATGTTTGAAGCATCATCGGTTTTATGACAAGCTATAAAATGTGCCATCTTAGAGAATCTATCCACAACAACAAAAATAGAATCCCTCCCCTTCTTAGTCCTAGGCAACCCCAAAATAAAGTCCATAGAAATGTCAATACAAGTTCTTTTTAAAAATAGCACCCAAAAGTGTTCCCAAAGTTCTATTGACAACTTCAGTTTATCAATCCGTTTGAGGATGACAAGTAGTAGAAAACAAAATTTTTTTGCCAAGTTTAGCCCATAAAGTCTTCCAAAAGTAACTCAAGAATTTAACATCGCGAACAGAATCAATAGTCCTAGGCATGCCATGCAACCTAACGACTTCTCTAACGAACAAATCCGCAATGTTCGAAGCATCATCGGTTTTATGACAAGCTATAAAATGTGCCATCTTAGAGAATCTATCCACAACAACAAAAATAGAATCCCTCCCCTTCTTAGTCCTAGGCAACCCCAAAATAAAGTCCATAGAAATGTCAATCCAAGTTCTTTATAAGAATAGCACACAAAAGTGTTCCCAAAGTTCTATTGACAACTTCAGTTTGTCCATCCTTTCGAGGATGACAAGTAGTAGAAAACAACAATTTTGTGCCAAGTTTAGCCCATAAAGTCTTCCAAAAGTAACTCAAGAATTTAACATCACGAACAGAATCAATAGTCCTAGACATGCCATGCAACCTAACGACTTCTCTAAAGAACAAATCCGCAATGTTTGAAGCATCATCGGTTTTATGACAAGCTATAAAATGTGCCATCTTAGAGAATCTATCCACAACAACAAAAATAGAATACCTCCACTTCTTAGTTCTAGGCAACCCCAAAATAAAGTCCATAGAAATGTCAATCCAAGTTCTTTTCAAAATAGCACGCAAAGTGTTCCCAAAGTTCTATTGACAACTTCAGTTTTTCCATCCGTTCGAGGATGACAAGTAGTAGAAAACAACAATTTTGTGCCAAGTTTAGTCCATAAAGTCTTCCAAAAGTAACTCAAGAATTTAACATCGCGACCAGAAACAATAGTCCTAGGCATGCCATGCAACCTAACGACTTATTTAAAGAACAAATCCTCAATGTTTGAAGCATCATCGATTTTATGACAAGCTATAAAATGTGACATCTTCGAGAATCTATCCACAACAACAAAAATAGAATCCCTCCCCTTCTTATTACTAGGCAACCCTTAAATAAAGTCAATAGAAATGTCAATCATAGTTCTTTTTAAGAATAGCACGCAAAAGTGTTCCCAAAGTTCTATTGACAACTTCAGTTTGTCCATCTGTTGGAGGATGAAAAGTAGTAGAAAACAACAATTTTGTGCGAAGTTTAGCCCATAAAGTCTTCCAAAAGTAACTCAAGAATTTAACATCGCGACCAGAAACAATAGTCCTAGGCATGCCATGCAACCTAACGACTTCTCTAAAGAACAAATCCGCCATGTTTGAAGCATCATTGGTTTTATGAAAAGTATAAAATGTGCCATCTTAGAAAATCTATCCACAACAACAAAAATAGAATCGCTCCCCTTCTTAGTAGTAGGCAACCCCAAAATAAAGTCCATAGAAATGTCAATCCAAGTTCTTTTTAAGAATAGCACGCAAAAGTGTTCCCAAAGTTTTATTGACAACTTCAGTTGGTCCATCCGTTTGAGGATGACAAGTAGTAGAAAACAAAATTTTTTTGCCAAGTTTAGCCCATAAAGTCTTCCAAAAGTAACTCAAGAATTTAACATCGCGAACAGAATCAATAGTCCTAGGCATGCCATGCAACCTAACGACTTCTCTAAAGAACAAATCCGCAATGTTTGAAGCATCATCGGTTTTATGACAAGCTATAAAATGTGCCATCTTAGAGAATCTATCCACAACAACAAAAATAGAATCCCTCCCCTTTTTAGTCCTAGGCAACCCCAAAATAAAGTCCACAGAAATGTCAATCCAAGTTCTTTTTAAGAATAGCACGCAAAAGTGTTCCCAAAGTTATATTGACAACTTCAGTTTGTCCATCCGTTCGAGGATGACAAGTAGTAGAACACAACAATTTTGTGCCAAGTTTAGCCCATAAAGTCTTCCAAAAGTAACTCAAGAATTTAACATCGCGAACAGAATCAATAGTCCTAGGCATGCCAAGCAACCTGTTACGCCTTAAACGCATACAAATCTCGAGGATGAGATTAATGTTTTTAATGCTGTAACATATCCCAAAGTTTTTGTTTTGATGATACCAAAACTTGGCTTAAAAATGTACTAATGTTTTATATTGAGGCATGCAGGAAATTAAGAACAAGGTTACGTTCGGAAGATCCGAATTTGGTTCGGACGTTCCGAAATTGTGCCAATCAGAAGCAAAATAGAAGCTGTTCGGAAGCTGCGAGGAGCACGTTCGGACGCTCCGAAGACCTGATCGGACGTTCCGAACACAAGCAATCAAATCACTTCAATCCGGAGACAAATTGATCTGACTGTTGATGGAGTAGATTTCGGACGCTACGATGGACATGATCGGAAGCTACGAAGTGTTGAAGATTTCAAATCTCTGGAAACGCGGGAAAGTTCGGATGGTACGAACTGGAGTTCGGACCTTCCGAAGTTGTTCATACACCGTCTGAAAGAATTGTTCGGAAGAAACGAAGTTTGATCGGTCCCTCCGAAGCACAAGTTCGGACCTTACGAAGTCAAGAACGGACGATCCGAAGTCATCCCAGAATTACGCAAATTGATTTCAATCACATCGGACGTTCCGAAGCATAAACAGAAGATCCGAACCTTGGCGTCCAAGACTAGTATAAATAGGCCTTTGAGGATGCATTCTCAATCATCCAACTCCATTCTCTCTTGTCTCTTACAAAGCTTTCTACTATCTCTTGTGTGCGTTGATTAAAAGAGCTGTAATATCAAAAGAGTTGTAGAAAAAAAGTGAAAGTAATACTCTCGAGTGGGTTGTAAAGTTCGTGGCTATCCTTGGAGCCCTCAAGGCCAAGTAGACGCATCGAGGCGTGGTTGTAAAAGCTAGCTTGGAGCTCCTAAAGCCAAGTCGTTATAGTGATACCTCGATCCTCATCGAGAAGGGGAGACGTAGACGATTCTTCGTCGAACTTCCATAAACATCTCTATCCCTCTTTACTTTACGCATTTATTTTACGCACTTACTTTACGCATTCATTTATCGTATTTGTGATTGTCCCTCAAGTCTTCCGCTTGCAATTTTTGCAAACTCGTTTTAAAAACGCTAAAGGGCCTTAAAGAACCTATTCACCCCCCCTTTAGGTTCTTCAAGTGGTATCAGAGCCAAGTTTTTCAAAATCTTTTAAATGGCCAATCTAGCAAGCGAGTATGCCCAAGGACAATCCACAAATCGTCCCCCTCTTTTCAATGGTACTAATTACGGATATTGGAAAAATAGAATATCTCTATACATCCAATCCGTCGATTACGACCTTTGGAAAATAACGGTGAAAGGTCCCTATATCCCCATGAAAACGGTGGATAATAAGGAAATTCCTAAGGGAATGGATGACTTCACCAAGGACGATATGAAACTTATCTCTCAAAATGCTAAAGCTCTGAATATTCTTCATTGTTCCCTAGATATGAATGAATACAACCGAATCTCGGCTTGCACCTCCGCCAAAGAGATTTGGGACAAATTGGAGATTTGCCACGAGGGAACAAATCAAGTCAAAGAAACGAAGATAGATCTTCTCCAACTCAAGTACGAGACCTTTGAGATGGAACCCAAGGAGGACATCGACACCATGTTCCGGCGGCTCACCCAAATCATCAATGAGCTTGCCCAACTTGGTGAGAACTACCCAACTAAACAAGTGTGGAGGAGAGCCCTTCGAGCACTACCGGCGGAATGGGATGCAAAGCGCACGGCTATCATTGAATCCAACAAGGGAGATGCGGCATCCTACGACCTTGATCAACTTCATGGGACCCTAAAGACCCATGAACTTGAAGTATCTACCCGGAAAGACAAAGAAAGATGACGACAAAGTAAAGGCGAAAGGGATCGCCTTGACCAGCCAACTTGAAGATAGCGACGATGAAGAAATGGCACTCCTCACTAGAAAGTTCAAAAGATTCATGCGGAGTTCCAACTTCAACAAGAAGGACAAAAAGATTGAGAAGGAAGTGACCTGCTACAACTGTCAACAAAAGGGTCACTATGCAAACGAGTGTCCCTCCAAGAAGAAGGCCGGCAAAGACAAGAAGAAGGCCCTTTTAGCCACGTGCAGCGACAGCGACAACGAAGAGGAGTCTACCCTATGCTTCATGGCGAAGGAAGATCATCTGACCGACTCGGATGACGACGAGGTACCCGCTTACGATGAATTACTCTCCGCTTACACTAGTATGTACAATAAGGCTAAGTCACTTAGAAATGAGAATAAACAACTTAAAACTGAACTAGAAGCTAGGATGCATGACAACACTAGGCTCAAGACAAACCTAAGAGACTTAGAGAAAGCCTTCAACAAGTTCAATGTGAGTAGCGGTAAACTAGAAAACCTCTTGAGCATGCAAAGGTGTAACTTCGACAAAGGAGGTCTAGGATATGAAAAGAAATCAGTCAACTTCACTAGTCTTATCACAAAGGCAAAACTAAGAACACCGCTAACATGCACTTACTGTTGTAAGATAGGCCACATAAGACCTAAATGCAAGAAACTTAGACACCAACACAATAAGAATAGTTATTGGAAATGGATCCCCAAATCCCCAACTACTACTAACCTCAAAGGACCCAAAGAAACGGGTACCAACTATCAAATTGTATCTCAATCTTATAGGGACAAAGGGGAGACAAGTCATCGAGCACTTGGTATCTTGACAGTGGATGCTCTCGACACATGACGGGAGAAAAGAAGCTGCTACAATCCATTCGACCAAAAGAAAAGGGATCGGTGACCTTTGGAGACAACAGCAAAGGGATCATAGAAGGCATCTGCTCAATAGGTATATCTAACTCTACTATTATTGATGATGTACTTCTTGTGAAAGGACTTAAACATAACCTCCTAAGCATTAGTCAATTGTGCGATAGGGGTTATGAAGTCAAATTCACACCACACTATTGCACTGTATCACTCACAACTGACAAATCCATTAGTTTCAAAGGTTATAGAAGTTAAAATGTTTACAAGGTCGATTTAAAGATTTCATCTTTTTCAAAAATAAAAAGCCTTGTAACATTAAATGTTGATGACAACATTCTTTGGCATAGACGACTTGGTCATGTTGGGATGAGCACCATAGAAAAACTTTTAAAACTTGACCTAGTTTCCGGAATGCCAAAGCTTAATTTAAAATTAGATTCTTTTTGTGATGCTTGTCAACTTGGTAAACACACAAAGGAATCTTTCAAAAATAAAACTTTTGTATCCACTTCTATGCCCCTTGAATTACTTCACCTAGATTTATGTGGTCCCTCGAGGACAACTAGTCTAGGAGGTAAATCCTATGCTTTTGTCATTGTGGATGATTTTTCACGTTTTACTTGGACATTGTTTTTAGCCCATAAAAGTGATGCCTTTGATCATTTCAAAATTTTTGTCAAAAAGGTTGAAAATGAGAAAAATCTTTTGATCAAACAAATCCGTAGTGACCACGGAACGGAATTTCAAAATGAAAATTTTTCAATTTTTTGTCAAAACAAAGGCATTGGTCACAACTTTTCTTGTCCTAGAACTCCTCAACAAAACGGTGTCGTTGAGAGGAAGAATAGGACCCTAGTAGAGACTGCAAGGACCATGCTATGTGAGCATTCTCTACCAAAATATTTTTGGGCTGAAGCGATGAGTTCTGCTTGTTACATCATCAATCGCGTATCAATAAGGCCAATTCTCAAGAAAACTCCATACGAACTATGGAGAGGGAGAAAGCCTAACATTTCTTACTTCCGCGCTTTTGGATCAAAAAATGCTTCATCCACAACAATGGTAAGGACTACCTGGGTAAGTTCGATGCTAAATCGGACAAAGGTATCTTTCTTGGTTACTCTACTTCTAGCAAAGCATATAGAGTCTTTAATAAACGCACTTTACTAGTTGAAGAATCTATTCATGTCATATTTGATGAAACTAACCCTTGCTTGCCTAGACCTGTTGTTTCTGATGATGATGATATAGATATCCTTGGCGAAGAGTTGGAGTCCACAAGCCTAGATGATGTTCCTAAAGATCAAGAGGACGCACCTCTTCCGAAGGAGTGGACTACGCACAAGGATCATCCCATGGACCTCATCATTGGTAGCCCATCGAAGGGAGTATCTACTCGCTCTTCTAATATGTGCAATTATCTTGCTTTTCTTTCTCACATAGAGCCTAAGAACATAGAAGAAGCTTTACTTGATGATTCTTGGATTATTGATATGCAAGATGAACTAAATGAATTTAGAAGGAATAAAGTTTGGAATCTTGTACCTAGACCCACTGATAGACCTGTCATAGGAACTAAATGGGTATTTAGGAACAAGTTAGATGAGCATGGTACAATCACTAGAAATAAAGCTAGGCTAGTAGCTAAAGGATATAGTCAAGAAGAGGGAATTGATTATGATGAGACTTATGCCCCTGTTGCTAGACTAGAATCCATTCGCATGCTACTTGCTTTTGCTTGCTCTAGAGTCTTTAAATTGTTTCAAATGGATGTTAAAAGTGCTTTTCTTAATGGTGATTTGAAAGAAGAAGTGTATGTTGAGCAACCTGTTGGTTTTGAAGATGTGTACTTATCTGATTATGTGTATAAACTTGATAAGGCTTTGTATGGTTTGAAACAAGCTCCTAGAGCTTGGTATGAGAAATTGTCTACTTTCTTGCTGTCTAATGGTTTTTGTAGGGGTAAAGTTGATATTACCTTGTTTACCTTGACTAAAGATAATGATTTGTTGATAGTACAAATATATGTAGATGATATTATTTTTGGTGCTACTAATGAACACTTGTGTAGAGATTTTTCTAAGCTTATGCAGGATCACTTTGAGATGAGCATGATGGGCGAGCTCAACTACTTCCTTGGTCTCCAAATCAAGCAATGCAAGGATGGTTTCTTTGTCAACCAAGGGAAGTACATCAAGGATATGCTCAAAAAGTTTGGGATGGAGTCTTCCAAAGCCTCATCCACACCTATGAGCACGACAGTCAGAATCGACAAAGATGAGGGAGGTAAACCTGTTGACCAAAAGTTATTTCGTAGCATGATTGGCTCCCTACTCTATGCGACTGCTAGTAGACCTGACATTATGTTTAGTGTTTGCTTGTGTGCACGATTTTCAATCATGTCCAATGGAATCACACTTATTCGCCTTAAAACGCATTTTCAAATATCTTTCAAATACTCCAAATCTCGGATTATGGTATTCTAAGAACTCATTTTTCGATTTAAAAGCTTACTGTGATGCCGACTTTGGAGGATATAAGGTGGATAGAAAGAGCACTAGTGGTACTTGTTTCTTTTTGGGAAATTGCTTGGTGTCATGGTTTTCTAAAAAGCAAAACTGTGTTGCACTTTCAACGACCGAGGCCGAGTATATGGCTGCCGGTAGTTGTTGTGCACAAATTCTTTGGATGAAGTATCAATTACTCGACTATGGCGTTACTTTTTCAAAAATTCCAATCTTTTGTGATAATACAAGCACCATATGTCTAACAAAGAATCCAGTTCAACATTCTCGTACTAACATATTGACATTCGACATCATTTTATTCGTGATCACATTGAGCAAAATGATGTTGAACTTCACTATGTTGACACCAAGAATCAAATTGCTGATATTTTTACAAAACCACTAGATGAATCTACTTTTACTCGTTTGCGTGGTGAACTTGGCATGATTGAGTTTGTAAACATTAGTCAAATACTCTCGTACATATTTGTTAAATTGAGGGGGAGTATTATTAATGTGAGCATTATAATGTCGGATAATACAAATTAATTGTATTTATCCATAATTATGGCTCAACATTCATTATTAGTGGATATTTTACCTGTTTATTTGTCTCTCTTTATGCTTATGTCTTTTTGCTTATCACAAAAAGGGGGAGAGTTTATTTGGTTAAAATTGATATTAAATGGTTTTAA
>NW_027330892.1:0-100000 GCF_022965805.1 Primulina eburnea
ACTAAAATAGAATCCCTCCTCTTCTTAGCCAGGCCACCCCAAACTAATTCCATAGAAATGTCAATGCCCAGTTTCCTTTTAGAATAACACGCAAAAGGTGTTCCCAAAGTTCTATGGACAACTTCAGTTTGTCCATCTGTTTGAGGATGACAAGTAGTAGAAAACAACAATTTTGTGCCAAGTTTAGCTCATAAAGTCTTCCAAAAGTAACTCAAGAATTTAACATCGCGACCAGAATCAATAGTCCTAGGCATGCCATGCAACCTAACGACTTCTCTAAAGAACAAATCCGCAATGTTTGAAGCATCATCGTTTTATGACAAGCTATAAAATGTGCCATCTTAGAAAATCTATCCACAATAACAAAAATAGAATCCCTCCTCTTCTTAGGCCTAGGCAACCCCAAACTAAAGTCCATAGAAATGTCAATCCAAGTCCTTTTAAGAATAGCACGAAAAAGTGTTCCTAAAGTTCTATTGACAACTTCGTTTGTCCATCTGTTTGAGAATGACAAGTAGTAGAAAACAACAATTTTGTGCCAAGTTTAGCCCGTAAATTATTCCAAAAGTAACTCAAAAATTTAACATTGCGACGAGAAACAATAGTCCTAGGCATGCCATGCAACCTAGCGACTTCTCTAAAGAACAAATCCACAATGTTTGAAGCATCATCGGTTTCATGACAAGCTATAAAATGTGCCATCTTAGAGAATCTATCCACAACTACAAAAATAGAATCCATCCTCTTCTTAGGCCTAGGCAACCCCAAACTAAAGTCCATAGAAATGTCAATCCAAGTTCTTTTAAGAATAGCACGCAAAACGTATTACCAAAGTTTTATTGACAACTTCAGTTTGTCCATCTGTTTGAGGATGACAAGTAGTAGAAAACAACAATTTTGTGCCAAGTTTAGCCCATAAATTATTCCAAAAGTAACTCAAAAATTTAACATTGCGACGAGAAACAATAGTCCTAGGCATGCCATGCAACCTAGCGACTTCTCTAAAGAACAAATCCGTAATGTTTGAAGCATCATCGGTTTCATGACAAGCTATAAAATGTGCCATCTTAGAGAATCTATCCACAACTAACAAATATAGAATCCCTCTTCTTCTTAGGCCTAGGCAACTCCAAACTAAAGTCCATAGAAATGTCAATCCAAGTTCCTTTTAAGAATAGCACGCAAAAGTGTTCCTAAAGTTCTATTGACAACTTCAGTTTGTCCATCCGTTTGAGGATGACAGTAGTAGAAAACAACAATTTGTGCCAAGTTTAGCCCATAAATTATTCCAAAAGTAACTCAAAAATCTAACATTGCGACGAGAAACAATAGTCCTAGGCATGCCATGCAACCTAGCGACTTCTCTAAAGAACAAATCCGCAATGTTTGAAGCATCATCGCTTTTATGACAAGCTATAAAATGTGCCATCTTAGAGAATCTATCCACAATAACCCCAAAATAAAGTCCATAGAAATGTCAATCCAAGTTCTTTTTAAGAATAGCACGCAAAAGTGTTCCCAAAGATATATTGACAACTTCAGTTTGTCCATCCGTTTGAGGATGACAAGTAGTAGAAAACAACAATTTTGTGCCAAGTTCAGCCCATAAAGTCTTCCAAAAGTAACTCAAAAATTTAACATTGCGACGAGAAACAATAGTCCTAGGCATGCCATGCAACCTAGCGACTTCTCTAAAGAACAAATCCGTAATGTTTGAAGCATCATCGGTTTCATGACAAGCTATAAAATGTGCCATCTTAGAGAATCTATCCACAACTACAAAAATAGAATCCCTCCTCTTCTTAGGCCTAGGCAACTCCAAAATAAAGTCCAGAGAAATGTCAATCCAAGTTCTTTTTAAGAATAGCACGCAAAAGTGTTCCCAAAGTTCTATTGAAAACTTTAGTTTGTCCATCCGTTTGAGGATGACAAGTAGTAGAAAACAACAATTTGTGCCAAGTTTAGCCCATAAATTATTCCAAAAGTAACTCAAAAATCTAACATTGCGACGAGAAACAATAGTCCTAGGCATGCAACCTAGCGACTTCTCTAAAGAACAAATCCGCAATGTTTGAAGCATCATCGGTTTTATGACAAGCTATAAAATGTGCCATCTTAGAGAATCTATCCACAACTAACCCCAAAATAAAGTCCATAGAAATGTCAATCCAAGTTCTTTTTAAGAATAGCACGCAAAAGTGTTCCCAAAGTATATTGACAACTTCAGTTTGTCCATCCGTTTGAGGATGACAAGTAGTAGAAAACAACAATTTTGTGCCAAGTACAGCCCATAAAGTCTTCCAAAAGTAACTCAAAAATTTAACATTGCGACGAGAAACAATAGTCCTAGGCATGCCATGCAACCTAGCGACTTCTCTAAAGAACAAATCCGTAATGTTTGAAGCATCATCGGTTTCATGACAAGCTATAAAATGTGCCATCTTAGAGAATCTATCCACAACTACAAAAATAGAATCCCTCCTCTTCTTAGGCCTAGGCAACCCCAAATAAAGTCCCTAGAAATGTCAATCCAAGTTATTTTTAAAAATAGCACGCAAAGTTGTTCCCAAAGTTCAATTGACAACTTCAGTTTGTCCATCAGTTTGAGGATGACAGTAGTAGAAAACAACAATTTTATGCCAAGTTCAGCCCATAAAGTCTTCCAAAAGTAACTCAGAATTTAACATCGCGAACAGAATCAATAGTCCTAGGCATGCCAAGCAACCTAGCGACTTCTCTAAAGAAAAAATCCGCAATGTTTGAAGCAACATCGGTTTTATGACAAGCTATAAAATGTGCCATCTTAGAGAATATATCCACAAAAACAAAAATAGAATCCCTCCCTTTCTTTGTCCTAGGCACCTCAAAATAAAGTCCATAGAAATGTCAATCCAAGTTCTTTTTAAGAATAGCACGCAAAGGTGTTCCAAAGTTCTATTGACAACTTCGGTTTGTCCATCAGTTTGAGGATGACAAGTAGTAGAAAACAACAATTTTGTGCCAAGTTCAGCCATAAAGTCTTCCAAAAGTAACTCAAGAATTTAACATCGCGACCAGAAACAATAGTCCTAGGCATGCCAAGCAACCTAGCGACTTCTCTAAAGAACAAATCCGCAATGTTTGAAGCATCATCGGTTTTATGACAAGGTATAAAATGTGCATCTTAGAGAATCTATCCACAACAACAAAAATAGAATCCCTCCCCTTCTTAGTCCTAGGCAACCCCAAAATAAAGTCCATAGAATTGTCAATCCAAGTTCTTTTTAGAATAGCACGCAAAGGTGTTCTCATAGTTCCAATGACAACCTTCAGTTTGTCCATCCGTTTGAGGATGACAAGTAGTAGAAAACAACAATTTTGTGCCAAGTTTAGCCATAAATTATTCCAAAAGTAACTCAAAAATTTAACATTGCGACGAGAAACAATAGTCCTAGGCATGCCAAGCAACCTAGCGTCTTCTCTAAAGAACAATCCGCAATATTTGAAGCATCATCGGTTTTATGACAAGCTATAAAATGTGCCATCTTAAAAAATTTATCCACAACAACCCCAAAATAAAGTCCATAGAAATGTCAATCCAAGTTCTTTTTAAGAATAGCACGCACAAGTGTTCCCAAAGTTATATTGACAACTTCAGTTTGTCCATCCGTTTGAGGATGACAAGTAGTAGAAAACAACAATTTTGTGCCAAGTTCAGCCCATAAAGTCTTCCAAAAGTGTGACACCCGATCCTCTTTTAAAATAAATACGCAGCGGAAATAAAATTTTCTCTTTAAAATATACGGAAGGAGTTTCAAAATACATTTCATCAAATATCTTTACAAAATAAATACATGATCATTTAAATGACATAACAAAAACAAAACATCATTCCTATGATCATGCCAAAATCCTCCTTCCAACGGTGTATGCATATGACCCCCGATCTACAGTCAACGTCCCGAGGCACCACTCTGATCTGCATCACATGAAAATAACTGAAATGAGAATAAATCTCAGCAAGTGGAACTCTTACATAGCAATGATACATAGTATACTCTGTAAAACATGGCTTTTAAATCATAAATACCATCGACTCTGAAACATGAATAACGTAGCAATAACTGTAGCAATAGCAATGGCAATAGATAGCAATACGATGGTATTCTCTTTTCTATGGTTGGATTGATATCAATAGTATCTGTAACTGTGGTTGCCAATATCCCATCGATATAAATCGATAACTGTGAGGGGATAAAAGCCTATGGTCGATGATCATCTAATTGCATGCAATGCTCTGACTATGATTAATCAATCCAATAAAAACATTTGAACTCTGAATAGCATTTAAAGCCGTCGTTTCGCAATCTCATAATATCTCTTGTATTCCCTTTTTAACAATAGTGAGACATACAATGCCTCCAATAGATAATCAATGAAATCAATACATAACAATGGATCAATGGAAGGGAATAACACTTTAAAACCTTTAAAACACAATACATATAATATCATGTGAGCAAAGGGATGAAATTCCACTTACAAACCACAACAAACACCTCAACTTAGTTCTTGATCACCACCTACAACAAATAATCCACAAATAACACCAATATCAACTAAATATCCAAGATTACAAGCTAAATAATCCATAAATCCACATAAACAACCAACCTAAACAACTCTTAATTTACAACCTTAACAGAATCGCACCAAAAACTTACCCAAGCTTCCTAGCACCAAGGAGAACGTCGAACTCAAGTCGAAATTCCAAACAAACGCTTGAATCGAAGATAGGAAGTGAAAGAAATGACCAAAAACCCTAGAAATGGAGAGAAAAGTCGAGAATGGAGGAGAAAAGAAAGGGAAAGTATGGCCAACCACTCCAAAAAGTAGCTTAAAAACTCGCCCATACCTTCACCGCGGGTGCGCCAACACAAGGACCGCGGGTGCGCAAAGGCTACGGCATCTCAAAAAAATCTGGAACTCGAACAGCGCGGGTGCGGCACTGCAAACAGCGCGGGTGCGGTCTCCACCGCAGGGGCGGTCTCTACATCACCGCGGGTGCGGTGTGCTCACGGCATTCCAACTCCAAAACAGCACAGTACACCGCGGGGGCACTCCAGTTAAGAGCGCGGGTGCACTCAAGCCACGGCCAAGCACTATTCCCATGCAACTAGAATCGATCCGAAACTCTGAAACGAACAACCAACATCAACTAACCCCTCAAGACAATAAAACTAACAATACTATAGCCCAAAAATACAACTCTGAACATCTAATCAAATATCCCAAATAACAAACGAAACTTAAATCGTACCGTACACTGGGCTCGGCTATTACAATCTCCCCCCCTTAAGGGAATTTCGTCCGCGAAATTGACGTCACGGCACGAACAACTCAGGATACTTCTCTCTCATCTCATCCTCTGGTTCCCACGTAGCCTCCTCTAACAAATGGTTCCTCCAAAGAACTTTGACAATGCCGATCTCTTTGTTCCTCAGAACTCTAACTGTGCGATCCAAAATCTGAATCGGAATCTCTTGATATGTCAAATTCGGCGTCAAGTCCAATGGCTCATGGCGTAGAACATGGGAAGGATCTGCAACATACTTCCTGAGCATCGAAACGTGAAACACATTATGAACTCTGTCAAGATCTGGAGGTAGGGCTAATCTGTAGGCTCTGTCACCAACTCTGTCCAAAATCTCGAATGGACCAATAAATCTAGGACTCAACTTGCCCTTCTTGCCAAATCTCATCACACCCTTGAGAGGTGCTATCTTCAGAAACACGTGGTCGCCAATCTCGAACTGCAAAGGTCTGCGACGAACATCTGCATAGCTCTTCTGTCTGGACTGGGCAGTCTTCATCCTTTCTCTGATAACAGCAACAACATCAGCAGTCTGCTGGACCAACTCTGGTCCCAACATCTTCCTCTCACCAACCTCGTCCCAATACAAGGGAGACCTGCACTTCCTGCCATAAAGTGCCTCATACGGTGCCATGCCAATCGTCGCCTGGTAGCTATTATTATAAGTGAACTCAGCCAAAGGCAACAAAGAATCCCAGCTACCTGGAAAGTCTATAGTACACGCTCTGAGCATATCCACAAGAATCTGAATGACTCTCTCTGACTGACCATCACTCTGAGGATGATAGGCTGTACTGAACGCTAATCGCGAACTCATAGCTCTGTGCAAACTCTTCCAAAACTCTGAAGTAAATCTGGGGTCACGATCAGACACGATCGACACAGGAACACCATGAAGTCTAACAATCTCTGCTATGTAGTCCTCGGCATACTGGTTCATCGAATACGTCGTCTTGACTGGAAGAAAGTGCGCTGACTTAGTCAATCGATCAACGATAACCCAAATAGAATTGAAACCTCTCCGCACTCTGGGAAGACCAGTCACGAAATCCATCGCAATATGCTCCCACTTCCACTGAGGAATCGGCAACGACAACAATGTCCCAGCAGGTCTCTGGTGCTCAATCTTCACCTGCTGACAAGTAAGGCACTGAGAAATGAACACGGCAACATCCTTCTTCATACCTGGCCACCAGTAGAGTCGACGAAGATCCTGATACATCTTCGTACTGCCTGGATGAATCGAATACGGCGCGGTATGAGCCTCTGTCAGAATATCTCTACGAATATCGTCGCCAGAAGGAACACAAATACGACCTCTGAAAGTCACCAAACCATCACCATTCAAGGCAAACTCTGAATTACCTCTAATCTCTGCTCTATCTCTCAACTCTGTCAACTGAACATCAGTCGACTGCTCTCTACGAATCCTGTCCGTCAATGAAGATCGAATAACTAACGCTGAAAGACGAGCAATGGTGCCTGGAATCACCAGATCAATATCCTCTCTCTGCAAATCCATCAGTAACGGTCTCTGAATCAAAGAACTCAATGAAACACTCGACTTGCGGCTTAAAGCATCAGCCACAACATTCGCCTTCCCTGGGTGATAACTGATAGTCACATCGTAATCTTTGACCAGCTCTAACCACCTCCTCTGCCGCATATTGAGCTCTTTCTGCGAGAACAGATACTTCAAACTCTTGTGGTCTGTGAAGATCTCACACTTTTCGCCATACAGATAATGTCTCCAAATCTTAAGGGCGAAAACCACAGCTGCTAGCTCCAAATCGTGCGTCGGATAATTCTTCTCATAATCCTTCAACTGGCGAGAAGCATAGGCAATGACCTTACCTCTCTGCATCAACACTGCACCGAGACCCTTCTTCGACGCATCGGTAAAGACCACAAAATCCTCTGAACCACTGGGCAATGCGAGAATAGGAGCTGACGTCAATCTATCCTTCAACTCCTGAAATGCACTCTGGCAATCTATAGACCACTCGAACTTCACAGTCTTCCTTGTCAGATTGGACAATGGCAGGGCAATCTTGGAAAAATCCGAAATAAAACGACGATAATAACCCGCCAAACCAAGGAAACTGCGTACCTCTGAAACAGTCGTAGGAATAGGCCACTTCTGAATCGCCTCTATCTTCATCGGATCAACAGCAATGCCATCCCTCGAAACGACATGGCCTAGAAAAGAAATCTGATCCAGCCAAAACTCACACTTCTTCAACTTAGCAAACAACCTCCGCTCTCTCAGCAACTGGAGAACAACTCTGAGATGCTCTGAATGAAGCTCTCTGGTCTTGGAATAGATCAATATATCGTCGATAAAGACAATGACGAAGCTATCCAAATACGGCTTGAACACACGGTTCATCAGGTCCATGAAAACAGAAGGGGCATTGGTCAAACCAAAAGACATCACGAGAAACTCATAGTGACCATACCTGGTCCTGAAAGCCGTCTTAGGGATATCAGACTCCCTAACCTTCAACTGATAGTAGCCAGACCGAAGATCAATCTTCGAGAAAACAGTGGCACCCTGGAGTTGGTCAAATAGATCGTCAATCCGTGGCAACGGATACTTGTTCTTGATCGTCACTTTGTTGAGCTCTCTGTAATCGATACACAGACGCAAAGACCCGTCCTTCTTCTTAACAAATAGAACCGGAGCTCCCCAAGGCGAAGAACTCGGACGAATAAAACCCTTATCTAGAAGATCCTGCAACTGCGTCTTCAACTCTTTCATCTCGGTAGGAGCCATCCTATACGGAGCCTTAGAAATAGGAACCGTACCTGGAGCAAGATCAATAACAAACTCTACATCCCTATCCGGCGGCAAACCCGGAACGTCATCCTCAAACACATCCGCAAACTCCCTCACCACATCAATATCATCAATATTCAACTTAATCAGTCTATCCATATCCACAACAGATGCCAGAAAAACATCACAACCTCTACACAATAGCCTCTCAGCACCAAGACACGAAATAAAAGGAAGGACCAGCGAAGTACCTGAGCTGGCGAGAACTCCTCCCTGGTCACCATCTGCAAAAGTCACCGTCTTAGCAACGCAATCAATAACAGCACGATAGGTCGACAGCCAATCCATGCCAAGAATAACATCAAAGGCAACCATCGGGATCACAATCAAATCAGCAAAGACCTCTCGATCAACAAAACGAACGGGGCACGCATACACTATGGAAGTCGGGCACAAAACATCTCCCGAAGGCAAAACAACACTAAGCTGAAGGGGAATAACAGAAGGAACTATACCCAAAGATCTCAAAAACAATTCAGACATAAAAGAATGAGTAGCACCAGTATCAATCAAAGTAGTAGCTACTCTGCCTGAAATCAAAATGGAACTAGAGATTACAGAAGAATTACGATTAATACCTTCCTTAGTCATCGAAAAGATACGACCCTGCACCTTCTCCTGGCTAGCTCCCCTAGGACAATCTCTGGAAATATGGCCTGGCATGCCACAACGATAGCAAGAACGAGTGCCAAATCTACACTCTCCACGATGGGGTCTGCTACACTTGGGACACAAAGATCTCTCAGAATCAGACGGAGCAACTGGCACTGACGGTGGCCTAGGACTCTGATCCACCTTGCCCTTCCCCTTGAATCGATCTCTGCCACGCTGGCCTGAACTCTGGCCTCTTTGAACATTAGCCTGGTGCCTCGCCTGTCTCTCCCTGGCGATATCCTTCTCGTCCTGCTCTGCTAGCAACGCCTTGGACACAATCTCCTTGAAAGTCACAGCCTTGGACATATTGATATCACGCCTGATCTCCGCTCTAAGGCCTCGAATGAAGTGAGCACTTTTATCTTTATCACTGGTAGCAATGTACGGAGCAAAAAGGCAACCCTCCTCGAACTTGAGAATATACTCGTCCACATTCAAGCTCCCCTGACGAAGCTCCAAGAACTCTGTGACCTTCCTCGCTCGCAGTGCATCAGGAAAGTACTTGTCGTAGAAAAGCTCAGTAAACTCAGACCACTTCAAAGTAGAAACATCAATGCCAACCTTGGTCGCATTCCACCACAAACGTGCAGCTTTAACCAGCATGAAAACAGCACAACTGATACGGTCTCTGTCCTCATAGTGGAGATGATCAAAAATCGCCTCCAAAGCCTTGACCCACTCTACTGCAGCTAAAGGATCGGAGCTGCCTGGAAACTCGGGTGGATCCATCCTCTTAAACGCAGAAAAGATAGCATCAGAACCAACTGCTACTGGAGCAACCTGCCCCCTACCTTGGTCTCTGCCCTGGCCTGCTCCTTGCAGTCTAAGCAACTGCTGGATCTGCTCACTGTGAACCTTAGCCTGCTCCTTCAGTAACTTGCCGAACTCGTCGACAACTCTCGAGGACGAACTATCCTCCCCCTCTGACGCCTTACGCTTAGGAGGCATCCTCTACTCTACAATGCTCACAAGATACCAATCAATACATAACAATAGATAGATGCAAAGAAAACATACCCGGACAGTTGAAAGTAGACGAAGTCATATGCATTGGTCCGAAGAACACCGCTCTGATACCACTAAATGTGACACCCGATCCTCTTTTAAAATAAATACGCAGCGGAAATAAAATTTTCTCTTTAAAATATACGGAAGGAGTTTCAAAATACATTTCATCAAATATCTTTACAAAATAAATACATGATCATTTAAATGACATAACAAAAACAAAACATCATTCCTATGATCATGCCAAAATCCTCCTTCCAACGGTGTATGCATATGACCCCCGATCTACAGTCAACGTCCCGAGGCACCACTCTGATCTGCATCACATGAAAATAACTGAAATGAGAATAAATCTCAGCAAGTGGAACTCTTACATAGCAATGATACATAGTATACTCTGTAAAACATGGCTTTTAAATCATAAATACCATCGACTCTGAAACATGAATAACGTAGCAATAACTGTAGCAATAGCAATGGCAATAGATAGCAATACGATGGTATTCTCTTTTCTATGGTTGGATTGATATCAATAGTATCTGTAACTGTGGTTGCCAATATCCCATCGATATAAATCGATAACTGTGAGGGGATAAAAGCCTATGGTCGATGATCATCTAATTGCATGCAATGCTCTGACTATGATTAATCAATCCAATAAAAACATTTGAACTCTGAATAGCATTTAAAGCCGTCGTTTCGCAATCTCATAATATCTCTTGTATTCCCTTTTTAACAATAGTGAGACATACAATGCCTCCAATAGATAATCAATGAAATCAATACATAACAATGGATCAATGGAAGGGAATAACACTTTAAAACCTTTAAAACACAATACATATAATATCATGTGAGCAAAGGGATGAAATTCCACTTACAAACCACAACAAACACCTCAACTTAGTTCTTGATCACCACCTACAACAAATAATCCACAAATAACACCAATATCAACTAAATATCCAAGATTACAAGCTAAATAATCCATAAATCCACATAAACAACCAACCTAAACAACTCTTAATTTACAACCTTAACAGAATCGCACCAAAAACTTACCCAAGCTTCCTAGCACCAAGGAGAACGTCGAACTCAAGTCGAAATTCCAAACAAACGCTTGAATCGAAGATAGGAAGTGAAAGAAATGACCAAAAACCCTAGAAATGGAGAGAAAAGTCGAGAATGGAGGAGAAAAGAAAGGGAAAGTATGGCCAACCACTCCAAAAAGTAGCTTAAAAACTCGCCCATACCTTCACCGCGGGTGCGCCAACACAAGGACCGCGGGTGCGCAAAGGCTACGGCATCTCAAAAAAATCTGGAACTCGAACAGCGCGGGTGCGGCACTGCAAACAGCGCGGGTGCGGTCTCCACCGCAGGGGCGGTCTCTACATCACCGCGGGTGCGGTGTGCTCACGGCATTCCAACTCCAAAACAGCACAGTACACCGCGGGGGCACTCCAGTTAAGAGCGCGGGTGCACTCAAGCCACGGCCAAGCACTATTCCCATGCAACTAGAATCGATCCGAAACTCTGAAACGAACAACCAACATCAACTAACCCCTCAAGACAATAAAACTAACAATACTATAGCCCAAAAATACAACTCTGAACATCTAATCAAATATCCCAAATAACAAACGAAACTTAAATCGTACCGTACACTGGGCTCGGCTATTACAATCTCCCCCCCTTAAGGGAATTTCGTCCGCGAAATTGACGTCACGGCACGAACAACTCAGGATACTTCTCTCTCATCTCATCCTCTGGTTCCCACGTAGCCTCCTCTAACAAATGGTTCCTCCAAAGAACTTTGACAATGCCGATCTCTTTGTTCCTCAGAACTCTAACTGTGCGATCCAAAATCTGAATCGGAATCTCTTGATATGTCAAATTCGGCGTCAAGTCCAATGGCTCATGGCGTAGAACATGGGAAGGATCTGCAACATACTTCCTGAGCATCGAAACGTGAAACACATTATGAACTCTGTCAAGATCTGGAGGTAGGGCTAATCTGTAGGCTCTGTCACCAACTCTGTCCAAAATCTCGAATGGACCAATAAATCTAGGACTCAACTTGCCCTTCTTGCCAAATCTCATCACACCCTTGAGAGGTGCTATCTTCAGAAACACGTGGTCGCCAATCTCGAACTGCAAAGGTCTGCGACGAACATCTGCATAGCTCTTCTGTCTGGACTGGGCAGTCTTCATCCTTTCTCTGATAACAGCAACAACATCAGCAGTCTGCTGGACCAACTCTGGTCCCAACATCTTCCTCTCACCAACCTCGTCCCAATACAAGGGAGACCTGCACTTCCTGCCATAAAGTGCCTCATACGGTGCCATGCCAATCGTCGCCTGGTAGCTATTATTATAAGTGAACTCAGCCAAAGGCAACAAAGAATCCCAGCTACCTGGAAAGTCTATAGTACACGCTCTGAGCATATCCACAAGAATCTGAATGACTCTCTCTGACTGACCATCACTCTGAGGATGATAGGCTGTACTGAACGCTAATCGCGAACTCATAGCTCTGTGCAAACTCTTCCAAAACTCTGAAGTAAATCTGGGGTCACGATCAGACACGATCGACACAGGAACACCATGAAGTCTAACAATCTCTGCTATGTAGTCCTCGGCATACTGGTTCATCGAATACGTCGTCTTGACTGGAAGAAAGTGCGCTGACTTAGTCAATCGATCAACGATAACCCAAATAGAATTGAAACCTCTCCGCACTCTGGGAAGACCAGTCACGAAATCCATCGCAATATGCTCCCACTTCCACTGAGGAATCGGCAACGACAACAATGTCCCAGCAGGTCTCTGGTGCTCAATCTTCACCTGCTGACAAGTAAGGCACTGAGAAATGAACACGGCAACATCCTTCTTCATACCTGGCCACCAGTAGAGTCGACGAAGATCCTGATACATCTTCGTACTGCCTGGATGAATCGAATACGGCGCGGTATGAGCCTCTGTCAGAATATCTCTACGAATATCGTCGCCAGAAGGAACACAAATACGACCTCTGAAAGTCACCAAACCATCACCATTCAAGGCAAACTCTGAATTACCTCTAATCTCTGCTCTATCTCTCAACTCTGTCAACTGAACATCAGTCGACTGCTCTCTACGAATCCTGTCCGTCAATGAAGATCGAATAACTAACGCTGAAAGACGAGCAATGGTGCCTGGAATCACCAGATCAATATCCTCTCTCTGCAAATCCATCAGTAACGGTCTCTGAATCAAAGAACTCAATGAAACACTCGACTTGCGGCTTAAAGCATCAGCCACAACATTCGCCTTCCCTGGGTGATAACTGATAGTCACATCGTAATCTTTGACCAGCTCTAACCACCTCCTCTGCCGCATATTGAGCTCTTTCTGCGAGAACAGATACTTCAAACTCTTGTGGTCTGTGAAGATCTCACACTTTTCGCCATACAGATAATGTCTCCAAATCTTAAGGGCGAAAACCACAGCTGCTAGCTCCAAATCGTGCGTCGGATAATTCTTCTCATAATCCTTCAACTGGCGAGAAGCATAGGCAATGACCTTACCTCTCTGCATCAACACTGCACCGAGACCCTTCTTCGACGCATCGGTAAAGACCACAAAATCCTCTGAACCACTGGGCAATGCGAGAATAGGAGCTGACGTCAATCTATCCTTCAACTCCTGAAATGCACTCTGGCAATCTATAGACCACTCGAACTTCACAGTCTTCCTTGTCAGATTGGACAATGGCAGGGCAATCTTGGAAAAATCCGAAATAAAACGACGATAATAACCCGCCAAACCAAGGAAACTGCGTACCTCTGAAACAGTCGTAGGAATAGGCCACTTCTGAATCGCCTCTATCTTCATCGGATCAACAGCAATGCCATCCCTCGAAACGACATGGCCTAGAAAAGAAATCTGATCCAGCCAAAACTCACACTTCTTCAACTTAGCAAACAACCTCCGCTCTCTCAGCAACTGGAGAACAACTCTGAGATGCTCTGAATGAAGCTCTCTGGTCTTGGAATAGATCAATATATCGTCGATAAAGACAATGACGAAGCTATCCAAATACGGCTTGAACACACGGTTCATCAGGTCCATGAAAACAGAAGGGGCATTGGTCAAACCAAAAGACATCACGAGAAACTCATAGTGACCATACCTGGTCCTGAAAGCCGTCTTAGGGATATCAGACTCCCTAACCTTCAACTGATAGTAGCCAGACCGAAGATCAATCTTCGAGAAAACAGTGGCACCCTGGAGTTGGTCAAATAGATCGTCAATCCGTGGCAACGGATACTTGTTCTTGATCGTCACTTTGTTGAGCTCTCTGTAATCGATACACAGACGCAAAGACCCGTCCTTCTTCTTAACAAATAGAACCGGAGCTCCCCAAGGCGAAGAACTCGGACGAATAAAACCCTTATCTAGAAGATCCTGCAACTGCGTCTTCAACTCTTTCATCTCGGTAGGAGCCATCCTATACGGAGCCTTAGAAATAGGAACCGTACCTGGAGCAAGATCAATAACAAACTCTACATCCCTATCCGGCGGCAAACCCGGAACGTCATCCTCAAACACATCCGCAAACTCCCTCACCACATCAATATCATCAACTTCAGTTTTAAGAATTGTCAATCCAAGTTCTTTTTAAGAATAGCACGCAAAAGTGTTCTCAAAGTTCTATTGACAACTTCAGTTTTTCCATCCGTTTGAGGATGACAAGTAGTAGAAAACAACAATTTTGTGTCAAGTTTAGCCCGTAAATTATTCCAAAAGTAACTCAAAAATTTAACATTGCGACGAGAAACAATAGTCCTAGGCATGCCATGCAACCTAACGACTTCTCTAAAGAACAAATCCGCAATGTTTGAAGCATCATCGGTTTTATGACAAGCTATAAAATGTGCCATCTTAGAGAATCTATCCACAACAACCCCAAAATAAAGTCCATAGAAATGTCAATCCAAGTTCTTTTTAAGAATAGCACGCAATAGTGTTCCCAAAGTTATATTGACAACTTCAGTTTGTCCATCCGTTTGAGGATGACAAGTAGTTGAAAACAACAATTTTGTGCCAAGTTCAGCCCATAAAGTCTTCCAAAAGTAACTCAAGAATTTAACATCGCGACCCGAAACAATAGTCCTAGGCATGCCAAGCAACCTAGCGACTTCTCTAAAGAACAAATCCGCAATGTTTGAAGCATCATCGGTTTTATGACATGCTATAAAATGTGCTATCTTAGAGAATCTATCCACAACAACAAAAATAGAATCCCTCCCCTTCTTAGTCCTAGGCAACCCCAAAATAAAGTCCATAGAAATGTCAATCCAAGTTCTTTTTAAAAATAGCACGCAAAGGTGTTCCCAAAGTTCTATTGACAACTTCAGTTTGTCCATCAGTTTGAGGATGACATGTAGTAGAAAACAACAATTTTGTGCCAAGTTTAGCCCATAAATTATTCCAAAAGTAACTCAAAAATTTAACATTGCGACGAGAAACTATAGTCCTAAGCATGCCATGCAACCTAGCGACTTCTCTAAAGAACAAATCCGCAATGTTTGAAGCATCATCGGTTTCATGACAAGCTATAAAATGTGTCATCTTAGAGAATCTATCCACAACAACAAAAATAGAATCCCTCCTCTTCTAAGGCCTAGGCAACCCCAAACTAAAGTCCATAGAAATGTCAATCCAAGTTCCTTTTAAGAATAGCACGCAAAAGTGTTCCCAAAGTTCTATGGACAACTTCAGTTTGTCCATCCGTTTGAGGATGACAAGTAGTAGAAAACAACAATTTTGTGCCAAGTTTAGCCCATAAATTATTCCAAAAGTAACTTAAAAATTTAACATTGCGACGAGAAACAATAGTCCTAGGCATGCCATGCAACCTAGCGACTTCTCTAAAGAACAAATCAGCAATGTTTGAAGCATCATCGGTTTCATGACAAGCTATAAAATGTGCCATCTTAGAGAATCTATCCACAACAACAAAAATAGAATCCCTCCTCTTCTTAGGCCTAGGCAACCCCAAACTAAAGTCCATAAAAATGTCAATCCAAGTTCCTTTTAAGAATAGCACGCAAAAGTGTTCCCAAAGTTCTATGGACAACTTCAGTTTGTCCATCCGTTTGAGGATGACAAGTAGTAGAAAACAACAATTTTGTGCCAAGTTTAGCCCATAAATTATTCCAAAAGTAACTTAAAAATTTAACATTGCGACGAGAAACAATAGTCCTAGGCATGCCATGCAACCTAGCGACTTCTCTAAAGAACAAATCCGCAATGTTTGAAGCATCATCGGTTTCATGACAAGCTATAAATCTGCCATCTTAGAGAATCTATCCACAACAACAAAAATAGAATCCCTCCTCTTCTTAGGCCTAGGCAACCCCAAACTAAAGTCCATAGAAATGTCAATCCAAGTTCTTTTTAAGAATAGCACGCAAAGTTGTTCCCAAAGTTCTATTGACAACTTCAGTTTGTCCATCAGTTTGAGGATGACAAGTAGTAGAAAACAACAATTTTGTGCCAAGTTCTGCCCATAAAGTCTTCCAAAAGTAACTCAAAAATTTAACATCGCGAACAGAATCAATAGTCCTAGGCATGCCAAGCAACCTAGCGACTTCTCTAAAGAACAAATCCGCAATGTTTGAAGCATCATCGGTTTTATGACAAGGTATAAAATGTGCCATCTTAGAGAATCTATCCACAACAACAAAAATGGAATCCCTCCTCTTCTTAGGCCTAGGCAATCCCAAACTAAAGTCCATAGAAATGTCAATCCAAGTTCTTTTTAAGAATAGCACGCAAAAGTGTTCCCAAAGTTTTATTGACAACTTCAGTTTGTCCATCTGTTTGAGAATGACAAGTAGTAGAAAACAACAATTTTGTCCAAGTTTAGCCCGTAAATTTTTCCAAAAGTAACTCAAAAATTTAACATTGCGACGAGAAACAATAGTCCTAGGCATGCCATGCAACCTAGCGAATTCTCTAAAGAACAAATCCACAATGTTTGAAGCATCATCGGTTTCATGACAAGCTATAAAATGTGCCATCTTAGAGAATCTATCCACAACTACAAAAATAGAATCCATCCTCTTCTTAGGCCTAGGCAACCCCAAACTAAAGTCCATAGAAATGTCAATCCAAGTTCTTTTTAAGAATAGCACGCAAACGTATTACCAAAGTTTTATTGACAACTTCAGTTTGTCCATCTGTTTGAGAATGACAAGTAGTAGAAAACAACAATTTTGTGCCAAGTTTAGCCCATAAATTATTCCAAAAGTAACTCAAAAATTTAACATTGCGACGAGAAACAATAGTACTAGGCATGCCATGCAACCTAGCGACTTCTCTAAAGAACAAATCCGTAATGTTTGAAGCATCATCGGTTTCATGACAAGCTATAAAATGTGCCATCTTAGAGAATCTATCCACAACTACAAATATAGAATCCCTCTTCTTCTTAGGCCTAGGCAACTCCAAAAGAAAGTCCAGAGAAATGTCAATCCAAGTTCTTTTTAATAATAGCACGCAAAAGTGTTCCCAAAGTTCTATTGACAACTTCAGTTTGTCCATCCGTTTGAGGATGACAAGTAGTAGAAAACAAAAATTTTGTGCCAAGTTTAGCCCATAAATTATTCCAAAAGTAACTCAAAAATCTAACATTGCTACGAGAAACAATAGTCCTAGGCATGCCATGCAACCTAGCGACTTCTCTAAAGAACAAATCCGCAATGTTTGAAGCATCATCGGTTTTATGACAAGCTATAAAATGTGCCATCTTAGAGAATCTATCCACAATAACCCCAAAATAAAGTCCATAGAAATGTCAATCCAAGTTTTTTTTAAGAATAGCACGCAAAAGTGTTCCCAAAGTTATATTGACAACTTCAGTTTGTCCATCCGTTTGAGGATGACAAGTAGTAGAAAACAACAATTTTGTGCCAAGTACAGCCCATAAAGTCTTCCAAAAGTAACTCAAAAATTTAACATTGCGACGAGAAACAATAGTCCTAGGCATGCCATGCAACCTAGCGACTTCTCTAAAGAACAAATCCGTAATGTTTGAAGCATCATCGGTTTCATGACAAGCTATAAAATGTGCCATCTTAGAGAATCTATCCACAACTACAAAAATAGAATCCCTCCTCTTCTTAGGCCTAGGCAACTCCAAAATAAAGTCCAGAGAAATGTCAATCCAAGTTCTTTTTAAGAATAGCACGCAGAAGTGTTCCCAAAGTTCTATTGACAACTTCAGTTTGTCCATCCGTTTGAGGATGACAAGTAGTAGAAAACAACAATTTTGTGTCAAGTTTAGCCCATAAATTATTCCAAAAGTAACTCAAAAATCTAACATTGCGACGAGAAACAATAGTCCTAGGCATGCCAGGCAACCTAGCGACTTCTCTAAAGAACAAATCCGCAATGTTTGAAGCATCATCGGTTTTATGACAAGCTATAAAATGTGCCATCTTAGAGAATCTATCCACAACAACCCCAAAATAAAGTCCATAGAAATGTCAATCCAAGTTCTTTTTAAGAATAGCACGCAAAAGTGTTCCCAAAGTTATATTGACAACTTCAGTTTGTCCATCCGTTTGAGGATGACAAGTAGTAGAAAACAACAATTTTGTGCCAAGTTCAGCCCATAAATTATTCCAAAAGTAACTCAAAAATTTAACATTGCGACGAGAAACAATAGTCCTAGGCATGCCATGCAACCTAGCGACTTCTCTAAAGAACAAATCCGTAATGTTTGAAGCATCATCGGTTTCAAGACAAGCTATAAAATGTGCCATCTTAAAAAATCTATCCACAACAACCCCAAAATAAAGTCCATAGAAATGTCAATCCCAGTTCTTTTTAAGAATAGCACGCAAAAGTGTTCCCAAAGTTATATTGACAACTTCAGTTTGTCCATCCGTTTGAGGATGACAAGTAGTAGAAAACAACAATTTTGTGCCAAGTTCAGCCCATAAAGTCTTCCAAAAGTAACTCAAGAATTTAACATCGCGACCAGAAACAATAGTCCTAGGCATGCCAAGCAACCTAGCGACTTCTCTAAAGAACAAATCCGCAATGTTTGAAGCATCATCGGTTTTATGACAAGCTATAAAATGTGCCGTCTTAGAGAATCTATCCACAACAACAAAAATAGAATACATCCCCTTCTTAGTCCTAGGCAACCCCAAAATAAAGTCCATAGAAATGTCAATCCAAGTTCTTTTTAAGAATAGCACGCAAAAGTGTTCTCAAAGTTCTATTGACAACTTCAGTTTTTCCATCCGTTTGAGGATGACAAGTAGTAGAAAACAACAATTTTGTGTCAAGTTTAGCCCGTAAATTATTCCAAAAGTAACTCAAAAATTTAACATTGCGACGAGAAACAATAGTCCTAGGCATGCCATGCAACCTAACGACTTCTCTAAAGAACAAATCCGCAATGTTTGAAGCATCATCGGTTTTATGACAAGCTATAAAATGTGCCATCTTAGAGAATCTATCCACAACAACCCCAAAATAAAGTCCATAGAAATGTCAATCCAAGTTCTTTTTAAGAATAGCACGCAATAGTGTTCCCAAAGTTATATTGACAACTTCAGTTTGTCCATCCGTTTGAGGATGACAAGTAGTAGAAAACAACAATTTTGTGCCAAGTTCAGCCCATAAAGTCTTCCAAAAGTAACTCAAGAATTTAACATCGCGACCCGAAACAATAGTCCTAGGCATGCCAAGCAACCTAGCGACTTCTCTAAAGAACAAATCCGCAATGTTTGAAGCATCATCGGTTTTATGACATGCTATAAAATGTGCTATCTTAGAGAATCTATCCACAACAACAAAAATAGAATCCCTCCCCTTCTTAGTCCTAGGCAACCCCAAAATAAAGTCCATAGAAATGTCAATCCAAGTTCTTTTTAAAAATAGCACGCAAAGGTGTTCCCAAAGTTCTATTGACAACTTCAGTTTGTCCATCAGTTTGAGGATGACATGTAGTAGAAAACAACAATTTTGTGCCAAGTTTAGCCCATAAATTATTCCAAAAGTAACTCAAAAATTTAACATTGCGACGAGAAACTATAGTCCTAAGCATGCCATGCAACCTAGCGACTTCTCTAAAGAACAAATCCGCAATGTTTGAAGCATCATCGGTTTCATGACAAGCTATAAAATGTGCCATCTTAGAGAATCTATCCACAACAACAAAAATAGAATCCCTCCTCTTCTAAGGCCTAGGCAACCCCAAACTAAAGTCCATAGAAATGTCAATCCAAGTTCCTTTTAAGAATAGCACGCAAAAGTGTTCCCAAAGTTCTATGGACAACTTCAGTTTGTCCATCCGTTTGAGGATGACAAGTAGTAGAAAACAACAATTTTGTGCCAAGTTTAGCCCATAAATTATTCCAAAAGTAACTTAAAAATTTAACATTGCGACGAGAAACAATAGTCCTAGGCATGCCATGCAACCTAGCGACTTCTCTAAAGAACAAATCAGCAATGTTTGAAGCATCATCGGTTTCATGACAAGCTATAAAATGTGCCATCTTAGAGAATCTATCCACAACAACAAAAATAGAATCCCTCCTCTTCTTAGGCCTAGGCAACCCCAAACTAAAGTCCATAAAAATGTCAATCCAAGTTCCTTTTAAGAATAGCACGCAAAAGTGTTCCCAAAGTTCTATGGACAACTTCAGTTTGTCCATCCGTTTGAGGATGACAAGTAGTAGAAAACAACAATTTTGTGCCAAGTTTAGCCCATAAATTATTCCAAAAGTAACTTAAAAATTTAACATTGCGACGAGAAACAATAGTCCTAGGCATGCCATGCAACCTAGCGACTTCTCTAAAGAACAAATCCGCAATGTTTGAAGCATCATCGGTTTCATGACAAGCTATAAATCTGCCATCTTAGAGAATCTATCCACAACAACAAAAATAGAATCCCTCCTCTTCTTAGGCCTAGGAAACCCCAAACTAAAGTCCATAGAAATGTCAATCCAAGTTCTTTTTAAGAATAGCACGCAAAGGTGTTCCCAAAGTTCTATTGACAACTTCAGTTTGTCCATCAGTTTGAGGATGACAAGTAGTAGAAAACAACAATTTTGTGCCAAGTTCAGCCCATAAAGTCTTCCAAAAGTAACTCAAAAATTTAACATCGCGAACAGAATCAATAGTCCTAGGCATGCCAAGCAACCTAGCGACTTCTCTAAAGAACAAATCCGCAATGTTTGAAGCATCATCGGTTTTATGACAAGGTATAAAATGTGCCATCTTAGAGAATCTATCCACAACAACAAAAATGGAATCCCTCCTCTTCTTAGGCCTAGGCAATCCCAAACTAAAGTCCATAGAAATGTCAATCCAAGTTCTTTTTAAGAATAGCACGCAAAAGTGTTCCCAAAGTTTTATTGACAACTTCAGTTTGTCCATCTGTTTGAGAATGACAAGTAGTAGAAAACAACAATTTTGTGCCAAGTTTAGCCCGTAAATTTTTCCAAAAGTAACTCAAAAATTTAACATTGCGACGAGAAACAATAGTCCTAGGCATGCCATGCAACTTAGCGAATTCTCTAAAGAACAAATCCACAATGTTTGAAGCATCATCGGTTTCATGACAAGCTATAAAATGTGCCATCTTAGAGAATTTATCCACAACTACAAAAATAGAATCCATCCTCTTCTTAGGCCTAGGCAACCCCAAACTAAAGTCCATAGAAATGTCAATCCAAGTTCTTTTTAAGAATAGCACGCAAACGTATTACCAAAGTTTTATTGACAACTTCAGTTTGTCCATCTGTTTGAGAATGACAAGTAGTAGAAAACAACAATTTTGTGCCAAGTTTAGCCCATAAATTATTCCAAAAGTAACTCAAAAATTTAACATTGCGACGAGAAACAATAGTCCTAGGCATGCCATGCAACCTAGCGACTTCTCTAAAGAACAAATCCGTAATGTTTGAAGCATCATCGGTTTCATGACAAGCTATAAAATGTGCCATCTTAGAGAATCTATCCACAACTACAAAAATAGAATCCCTCCTTTTCTTAGGCCTAGGCAACTCCAAAATAAAGTCCAGAGAAATGTCAATCCAAGTTCTTTTTAAGAATAGCACGCAAAAGTATTCCCAAAGTTCTATTGACAACTTCAGTTTGTCCATTCGTTTGAGGATGACAAGTAGTAGAAAACAACAATTTTGTGCCAAGTTTAGCCCATAAAGTCTTCCAGAAGTAACTCAAGAATTTAACATCGCGACCAGAAACAATAGTCCTAGGTATGCCAAGCAACCTAGCGTCTTCTCTAAAGAACAAATCCGCAATGTTTGAAGCATCATCGGTTTTATGACAAGCTATAAAATGTGCCATCTTAAAGAATCTATCCACAACAACCCCAAAATAAAGTCCATAGAAATGTCAATCCAAGTTCTTTTTAAGAATAGCACGCAAAAGTGTTCCCAAAGTAATATTGACAACTTCAGTTTGTCCATCCGTTTGAGGATGACAAGTAGTAGAAAACAACAATTTTGTGCCAAGTACAGCCCATAAAGTCTTCCAAAAGTAACTCAAAAATTTAACATTGCGACGAGAAACAATAGTCCTAGGCATGCCATGCAACCTAGCGAATTCTCTAAAGAACAAATCCACAATGTTTGAAGCATCATCGGTTTCATGACAAGCTATAAAATGTGCCATCTTAGAGAATCTATCCACAACTACAAAAATAGAATCCATCCTCTTCTTAGGCCTAGGCAACCCCAAACTAAAGTCCATAGAAATGTCAATCCAAGTTCTTTTTAAGAATAGCACGCAAACGTATTACCAAAGTTTTATTGACAACTTCAGTTTGTCCATCAGTTTGAGGATGACATGTAGTAGAAAACAACAATTTTGTGCCAAGTTTAGCCCATAAATTATTCCAAAAGTAACTCAAAAATTTAACATTGCGACGAGAAACTATAGTCCTAAGCATGCCATGCAACCTAGCGACTTCTCTAAAGAACAAATCCGCAATGTTTGAAGCATCATCGGTTTCATGACAAGCTATAAAATGTGTCATCTTAGAGAATCTATCCACAACAACAAAAATAGAATCCCTCCTCTTCTAAGGCCTAGGCAACCCCAAACTAAAGTCCATAGAAATGTCAATCCAAGTTCCTTTTAAGAATAGCACGCAAAAGTGTTCCCAAAGTTCTATGGACAACTTCAGTTTGTCCATCCGTTTGAGGATGACAAGTAGTAGAAAACAACAATTTTGTGCCAAGTTTAGCCCATAAATTATTCCAAAAGTAACTTAAAAATTTAACATTGCGACGAGAAACAATAGTCCTAGGCATGCCATGCAACCTAGCGACTTCTCTAAAGAACAAATCAGCAATGTTTGAAGCATCATCGGTTTCATGACAAGCTATAAAATGTGCCATCTTAGAGAATCTATCCACAACAACAAAAATAGAATCCCTCCTCTTCTTAGGCCTAGGCAACCCCAAACTAAAGTCCATAAAAATGTCAATCCAAGTTCCTTTTAAGAATAGCACGCAAAAGTGTTCCCAAAGTTCTATGGACAACTTCAGTTTGTCCATCCGTTTGAGGATGACAAGTAGTAGAAAACAACAATTTTGTGCCAAGTTTAGCCCATAAATTATTCCAAAAGTAACTTAAAAATTTAACATTGCGACGAGAAACAATAGTCCTAGGCATGCCATGCAACCTAGCGACTTCTCTAAAGAACAAATCCGCAATGTTTGAAGCATCATCGGTTTCATGACAAGCTATAAATCTGCCATCTTAGAGAATCTATCCACAACAACAAAAATAGAATCCCTCCTCTTCTTAGGCCTAGGCAACCCCAAACTAAAGTCCATAGAAATGTCAATCCAAGTTCTTTTTAAGAATAGCACGCAAAGGTGTTCCCAAAGTTCTATTGACAACTTCAGTTTGTCCATCAGTTTGAGGATGACAAGTAGTAGAAAACAACAATTTTGTGCCAAGTTCTGCCCATAAAGTCTTCCAAAAGTAACTCAAAAATTTAACATCGCGAACAGAATCAATAGTCCTAGGCATGCCAAGCAACCTAGCGACTTCTCTAAAGAACAAATCCGCAATGTTTGAAGCATCATCGGTTTTATGACAAGGTATAAAATGTGCCATCTTAGAGAATCTATCCACAACAACAAAAATGGAATCCCTCCTCTTCTTAGGCCTAGGCAATCCCAAACTAAAGTCCATAGAAATGTCAATCCAAGTTCTTTTTAAGAATAGCACGCAAAAGTGTTCCCAAAGTTTTATTGACAACTTCAGTTTGTCCATCTGTTTGAGAATGACAAGTAGTAGAAAACAACAATTTTGTCCAAGTTTAGCCCGTAAATTTTTCCAAAAGTAACTCAAAAATTTAACATTGCGACGAGAAACAATAGTCCTAGGCATGCCATGCAACCTAGCGAATTCTCTAAAGAACAAATCCACAATGTTTGAAGCATCATCGGTTTCATGACAAGCTATAAAATGTGCCATCTTAGAGAATCTATCCACAACTACAAAAATAGAATCCATCCTCTTCTTAGGCCTAGGCAACCCCAAACTAAAGTCCATAGAAATGTCAATCCAAGTTCTTTTTAAGAATAGCACGCAAACGTATTACCAAAGTTTTATTGACAACTTCAGTTTGTCCATCTGTTTGAGAATGACAAGTAGTAGAAAACAACAATTTTGTGCCAAGTTTAGCCCATAAATTATTCCAAAAGTAACTCAAAAATTTAACATTGCGACGAGAAACAATAGTACTAGGCATGCCATGCAACCTAGCGACTTCTCTAAAGAACAAATCCGTAATGTTTGAAGCATCATCGGTTTCATGACAAGCTATAAAATGTGCCATCTTAGAGAATCTATCCACAACTACAAATATAGAATCCCTCTTCTTCTTAGGCCTAGGCAACTCCAAAAGAAAGTCCAGAGAAATGTCAATCCAAGTTCTTTTTAAGAATAGCACGCAAAAGTGTTCCCAAAGTTCTATTGACAACTTCAGTTTGTCCATCCGTTTGAGGATGACAAGTAGTAGAAAACAAAAATTTTGTGCCAAGTTTAGCCCATAAATTATTCCAAAAGTAACTCAAAAATCTAACATTGCTACGAGAAACAATAGTCCTAGGCATGCCATGCAACCTAGCGACTTCTCTAAAGAACAAATCCGCAATGTTTGAAGCATCATCGGTTTTATGACAAGCTATAAAATGTGCCATCTTAGAGAATCTATCCACAATAACCCCAAAATAAAGTCCATAGAAATGTCAATCCAAGTTTTTTTTAAGAATAGCACGCAAAAGTGTTCCCAAAGTTATATTGACAACTTCAGTTTGTCCATCCGTTTGAGGATGACAAGTAGTAGAAAACAACAATTTTGTGCCAAGTACAGCCCATAAAGTCTTCCAAAAGTAACTCAAAAATTTAACATTGCGACGAGAAACAATAGTCCTAGGCATGCCATGCAACCTAGCGACTTCTCTAAAGAACAAATCCGTAATGTTTGAAGCATCATCGGTTTCATGACAAGCTATAAAATGTGCCATCTTAGAGAATCTATCCACAACTACAAAAATAGAATCCCTCCTCTTCTTAGGCCTAGGCAACTCCAAAATAAAGTCCAGAGAAATGTCAATCCAAGTTCTTTTTAAGAATAGCACGCAGAAGTGTTCCCAAAGTTCTATTGACAACTTCAGTTTGTCCATCCGTTTGAGGATGACAAGTAGTAGAAAACAACAATTTTGTGTCAAGTTTAGCCCATAAATTATTCCAAAAGTAACTCAAAAATCTAACATTGCGACGAGAAACAATAGTCCTAGGCATGCCAGGCAACCTAGCGACTTCTCTAAAGAACAAATCCGCAATGTTTGAAGCATCATCGGTTTTATGACAAGCTATAAAATGTGCCATCTTAGAGAATCTATCCACAACAACCCCAAAATAAAGTCCATAGAAATGTCAATCCAAGTTCTTTTTAAGAATAGCACGCAAAAGTGTTCCCAAAGTTATATTGACAACTTCAGTTTGTCCATCCGTTTGAGGATGACAAGTAGTAGAAAACAACAATTTTGTGCCAAGTTCAGCCCATAAATTATTCCAAAAGTAACTCAAAAATTTAACATTGCGACGAGAAACAATAGTCCTAGGCATGCCATGCAACCTAGCGACTTCTCTAAAGAACAAATCCGTAATGTTTGAAGCATCATCGGTTTCAAGACAAGCTATAAAATGTGCCATCTTAAAAAATCTATCCACAACAACCCCAAAATAAAGTCCATAGAAATGTCAATCCCAGTTCTTTTTAAGAATAGCACGCAAAAGTGTTCCCAAAGTTATATTGACAACTTCAGTTTGTCCATCCGTTTGAGGATGACAAGTAGTAGAAAACAACAATTTTGTGCCAAGTTCAGCCCATAAAGTCTTCCAAAAGTAACTCAAGAATTTAACATCGCGACCAGAAACAATAGTCCTAGGCATGCCAAGCAACCTAGCGACTTCTCTAAAGAACAAATCCGCAATGTTTGAAGCATCATCGGTTTTATGACAAGCTATAAAATGTGCCGTCTTAGAGAATCTATCCACAACAACAAAAATAGAATACATCCCCTTCTTAGTCCTAGGCAACCCCAAAATAAAGTCCATAGAAATGTCAATCCAAGTTCTTTTTAAGAATAGCACGCAAAAGTGTTCTCAAAGTTCTATTGACAACTTCAGTTTTTCCATCCGTTTGAGGATGACAAGTAGTAGAAAACAACAATTTTGTGTCAAGTTTAGCCCGTAAATTATTCCAAAAGTAACTCAAAAATTTAACATTGCGACGAGAAACAATAGTCCTAGGCATGCCATGCAACCTAACGACTTCTCTAAAGAACAAATCCGCAATGTTTGAATGCATCATCGGTTTTATGACAAGCTATAAAATGTGCCATCTTAGAGAATCTATCCACAACAACCCCAAAATAAAGTCCATAGAAATGTCAATCCAAGTTCTTTTTAAGAATAGCACGCAATAGTGTTCCCAAAGTTATATTGACAACTTCAGTTTGTCCATCCGTTTGAGGATGACAAGTAGTAGAAAACAACAATTTTGTGCCAAGTTCAGCCCATAAAGTCTTCCAAAAGTAACTCAAGAATTTAACATCGCGACCCGAAACAATAGTCCTAGGCATGCCAAGCAACCTAGCGACTTCTCTAAAGAACAAATCCGCAATGTTTGAAGCATCATCGGTTTTATGACATGCTATAAAATGTGCTATCTTAGAGAATCTATCCACAACAACAAAAATAGAATCCCTCCCCTTCTTAGTCCTAGGCAACCCCAAAATAAAGTCCATAGAAATGTCAATCCAAGTTCTTTTTAAAAATAGCACGCAAAGGTGTTCCCAAAGTTCTATTGACAACTTCAGTTTGTCCATCAGTTTGAGGATGACATGTAGTAGAAAACAACAATTTTGTGCCAAGTTTAGCCCATAAATTATTCCAAAAGTAACTCAAAAATTTAACATTGCGACGAGAAACTATAGTCCTAAGCATGCCATGCAACCTAGCGACTTCTCTAAAGAACAAATCCGCAATGTTTGAAGCATCATCGGTTTCATGACAAGCTATAAAATGTGCCATCTTAGAGAATCTATCCACAACAACAAAAATAGAATCCCTCCTCTTCTAAGGCCTAGGCAACCCCAAACTAAAGTCCATAGAAATGTCAATCCAAGTTCCTTTTAAGAATAGCACGCAAAAGTGTTCCCAAAGTTCTATGGACAACTTCAGTTTGTCCATCCGTTTGAGGATGACAAGTAGTAGAAAACAACAATTTTGTGCCAAGTTTAGCCCATAAATTATTCCAAAAGTAACTTAAAAATTTAACATTGCGACGAGAAACAATAGTCCTAGGCATGCCATGCAACCTAGCGACTTCTCTAAAGAACAAATCAGCAATGTTTGAAGCATCATCGGTTTCATGACAAGCTATAAAATGTGCCATCTTAGAGAATCTATCCACAACAACAAAAATAGAATCCCTCCTCTTCTTAGGCCTAGGCAACCCCAAACTAAAGTCCATAAAAATGTCAATCCAAGTTCCTTTTAAGAATAGCACGCAAAAGTGTTCCCAAAGTTCTATGGACAACTTCAGTTTGTCCATCCGTTTGAGGATGACAAGTAGTAGAAAACAACAATTTTGTGCCAAGTTTAGCCCATAAATTATTCCAAAAGTAACTTAAAAATTTAACATTGCGACGAGAAACAATAGTCCTAGGCATGCCATGCAACCTAGCGACTTCTCTAAAGAACAAATCCGCAATGTTTGAAGCATCATCGGTTTCATGACAAGCTATAAATCTGCCATCTTAGAGAATCTATCCACAACAACAAAAATAGAATCCCTCCTCTTCTTAGGCCTAGGAAACCCCAAACTAAAGTCCATAGAAATGTCAATCCAAGTTCTTTTTAAGAATAGCACGCAAAGGTGTTCCCAAAGTTCTATTGACAACTTCAGTTTGTCCATCAGTTTGAGGATGACAAGTAGTAGAAAACAACAATTTTGTGCCAAGTTCAGCCCATAAAGTCTTCCAAAAGTAACTCAAAAATTTAACATCGCGAACAGAATCAATAGTCCTAGGCATGCCAAGCAACCTAGCGACTTCTCTAAAGAACAAATCCGCAATGTTTGAAGCATCATCGGTTTTATGACAAGGTATAAAATGTGCCATCTTAGAGAATCTATCCACAACAACAAAAATGGAATCCCTCCTCTTCTTAGGCCTAGGCAATCCCAAACTAAAGTCCATAGAAATGTCAATCCAAGTTCTTTTTAAGAATAGCACGCAAAAGTGTTCCCAAAGTTTTATTGACAACTTCAGTTTGTCCATCTGTTTGAGAATGACAAGTAGTAGAAAACAACAATTTTGTGCCAAGTTTAGCCCGTAAATTTTTCCAAAAGTAACTCAAAAATTTAACATTGCGACGAGAAACAATAGTCCTAGGCATGCCATGCAACTTAGCGAATTCTCTAAAGAACAAATCCACAATGTTTGAAGCATCATCGGTTTCATGACAAGCTATAAAATGTGCCATCTTAGAGAATTTATCCACAACTACAAAAATAGAATCCATCCTCTTCTTAGGCCTAGGCAACCCCAAACTAAAGTCCATAGAAATGTCAATCCAAGTTCTTTTTAAGAATAGCACGCAAACGTATTACCAAAGTTTTATTGACAACTTCAGTTTGTCCATCTGTTTGAGAATGACAAGTAGTAGAAAACAACAATTTTGTGCCAAGTTTAGCCCATAAATTATTCCAAAAGTAACTCAAAAATTTAACATTGCGACGAGAAACAATAGTCCTAGGCATGCCATGCAACCTAGCGACTTCTCTAAAGAACAAATCCGTAATGTTTGAAGCATCATCGGTTTCATGACAAGCTATAAAATGTGCCATCTTAGAGAATCTATCCACAACTACAAAAATAGAATCCCTCCTTTTCTTAGGCCTAGGCAACTCCAAAATAAAGTCCAGAGAAATGTCAATCCAAGTTCTTTTTAAGAATAGCACGCAAAAGTATTCCCAAAGTTCTATTGACAACTTCAGTTTGTCCATTCGTTTGAGGATGACAAGTAGTAGAAAACAACAATTTTGTGCCAAGTTTAGCCCATAAAGTCTTCCAGAAGTAACTCAAGAATTTAACATCGCAACCAGAAACAATAGTCCTAGGTATGCCAAGCAACCTAGCGTCTTCTCTAAAGAACAAATCCGCAATGTTTGAAGCATCATCGGTTTTATGACAAGCTATAAAATGTGCCATCTTAAAGAATCTATCCACAACAACCCCAAAATAAAGTCCATAGAAATGTCAATCCAAGTTCTTTTTAAGAATAGCACGCAAAAGTGTTCCCAAAGTAATATTGACAACTTCAGTTTGTCCATCCGTTTGAGGATGACAAGTAGTAGAAAACAACAATTTTGTGCCAAGTACAGCCCATAAAGTCTTCCAAAAGTAACTCAAAAATTTAACATTGCGACGAGAAACAATAGTCCTAGGCATGCCATGCAACCTAGCGAATTCTCTAAAGAACAAATCCACAATGTTTGAAGCATCATCGGTTTCATGACAAGCTATAAAATGTGCCATCTTAGAGAATCTATCCACAACTACAAAAATAGAATCCATCCTCTTCTTAGGCCTAGGCAACCCCAAACTAAAGTCCATAGAAATGTCAATCCAAGTTCTTTTTAAGAATAGCACGCAAACGTATTACCAAAGTTTTATTGACAACTTCAGTTTGTCCATCTGTTTGAGAATGACAAGTAGTAGAAAACAACAATTTTGTGCCAAGTTTAGCCCATAAATTATTCCAAAAGTAACTCAAAAATTTAACATTGCGACGAGAAACAATAGTACTAGGCATGCCATGCAACCTAGCGACTTCTCTAAAGAACAAATCCGTAATGTTTGAAGCATCATCGGTTTCATGACAAGCTATAAAATGTGCCATCTTAGAGAATCTATCCACAACAACAAAAATAGAATCCCTCCTCTTCTTAGGCCTAGGCAACCCCAAACTAAAGTCCATAAAAATGTCAATCCAAGTTCCTTTTAAGAATAGCACGCAAAAGTGTTCCCAAAGTTCTATGGACAACTTCAGTTTGTCCATCCGTTTGAGGATGACAAGTAGTAGAAAACAACAATTTTGTGCCAAGTTTAGCCCATAAATTATTCCAAAAGTAACTTAAAAATTTAACATTGCGACGAGAAACAATAGTCCTAGGCATGCCATGCAACCTAGCGACTTCTCTAAAGAACAAATCAGCAATGTTTGAAGCATCATCGGTTTCATGACAAGCTATAAAATGTGCCATCTTAGAGAATCTATCCACAACAACAAAAATAGAATCCCTCCTCTTCTTAGGCCTAGGCAACCCCAAACTAAAGTCCATAAAAATGTCAATCCAAGTTCCTTTTAAGAATAGCACGCAAAAGTATTCCCAAAGTTCTATTGACAACTTCAGTTTGTCCATTCGTTTGAGGATGACAAGTAGTAGAAAACAACAATTTTGTGCCAAGTTTAGCCCATAAAGTCTTCCAGAAGTAACTCAAGAATTTAACATCGCGACCAGAAACAATAGTCCTAGGTATGCCAAGCAACCTAGCGTCTTCTCTAAAGAACAAATCCGCAATGTTTGAAGCATCATCGGTTTTATGACAAGCTATAAAATGTGCCATCTTAAAGAATCTATCCACAACAACCCCAAAATAAAGTCCATAGAAATGTCAATCCAAGTTCTTTTTAAGAATAGCACGCAAAAGTGTTCCCAAAGTAATATTGACAACTTCAGTTTGTCCATCCGTTTGAGGATGACAAGTAGTAGAAAACAACAATTTTGTGCCAAGTACAGCCCATAAAGTCTTCCAAAAGTAACTCAAAAATTTAACATTGCGACGAGAAACAATAGTCCTAGGCATGCCATGCAACCTAGCGAATTCTCTAAAGAACAAATCCACAATGTTTGAAGCATCATCGGTTTCATGACAAGCTATAAAATGTGCCATCTTAGAGAATCTATCCACAACTACAAAAATAGAATCCATCCTCTTCTTAGGCCTAGGCAACCCCAAACTAAAGTCCATAGAAATGTCAATCCAAGTTCTTTTTAAGAATAGCACGCAAACGTATTACCAAAGTTTTATTGACAACTTCAGTTTGTCCATCTGTTTGAGAATGACAAGTAGTAGAAAACAACAATTTTGTGCCAAGTTTAGCCCATAAATTATTCCAAAAGTAACTCAAAAATTTAACATTGCGACGAGAAACAATAGTACTAGGCATGCCATGCAACCTAGCGACTTCTCTAAAGAACAAATCCGTAATGTTTGAAGCATCATCGGTTTCATGACAAGCTATAAAATGTGCCATCTTAGAGAATCTATCCACAACAACAAAAATAGAATCCCTCCTCTTCTTAGGCCTTGGCAACCCCAAACTAAAGTCCATAAAAATGTCAATCCAAGTTCCTTTTAAGAATAGCACGCAAAAGTGTTCCCAAAGTTCTATGGACAACTTCAGTTTGTCCATCCGTTTGAGGATGACAAGTAGTAGAAAACAACAATTTTGTGCCAAGTTTAGCCCATAAATTATTCCAAAAGTAACTTAAAAATTTAACATTGCGACGAGAAACAATAGTCCTAGGCATGCCATGCAACCTAGCGACTTCTCTAAAGAACAAATCAGCAATGTTTGAAGCATCATCGGTTTCATGACAAGCTATAAAATGTGCCATCTTAGAGAATCTATCCACAACAACAAAAATAGAATCCCTCCTCTTCTTAGGCCTAGGCAACCCCAAACTAAAGTCCATAAAAATGTCAATCCAAGTTCCTTTTAAGAATAGCACGCAAAAGTGTTCCCAAAGTTCTATGGACAACTTCAGTTTGTCCATCCGTTTGAGGATGACAAGTAGTAGAAAACAACAATTTTGTGCCAAGTTTAGCCCATAAATTATTCCAAAAGTAACTTAAAAATTTAACATTGCGACGAGAAACAATAGTCCTAGGCATGCCATGCAACCTAGCGACTTCTCTAAAGAACAAATCCGCAATGTTTGAAGCATCATCGGTTTCATGACAAGCTATAAATCTGCCATCTTAGAGAATCTATCCACAACAACAAAAATAGAATCCCTCCTCTTCTTAGGCCTAGGAAACCCCAAACTAAAGTCCATAGAAATGTCAATCCAAGTTCTTTTTAAGAATAGCACGCAAAGGTGTTCCCAAAGTTCTATTGACAACTTCAGTTTGTCCATCAGTTTGAGGATGACAAGTAGTAGAAAACAACAATTTTGTGCCAAGTTCAGCCCATAAAGTCTTCCAAAAGTAACTCAAAAATTTAACATCGCGAACAGAATCAATAGTCCTAGGCATGCCAAGCAACCTAGCGACTTCTCTAAAGAACAAATCCGCAATGTTTGAAGCATCATCGGTTTTATGACAAGGTATAAAATGTGCCATCTTAGAGAATCTATCCACAACAACAAAAATGGAATCCCTCCTCTTCTTAGGCCTAGGCAATCCCAAACTAAAGTCCATAGAAATGTCAATCCAAGTTCTTTTTAAGAATAGCACGCAAAAGTGTTCCCAAAGTTTTATTGACAACTTCAGTTTGTCCATCTGTTTGAGAATGACAAGTAGTAGAAAACAACAATTTTGTGCCAAGTTTAGCCCGTAAATTTTTCCAAAAGTAACTCAAAAATTTAACATTGCGACGAGAAACAATAGTCCTAGGCATGCCATGCAACTTAGCGAATTCTCTAAAGAACAAATCCACAATGTTTGAAGCATCATCGGTTTCATGACAAGCTATAAAATGTGCCATCTTAGAGAATTTATCCACAACTACAAAAATAGAATCCATCCTCTTCTTAGGCCTAGGCAACCCCAAACTAAAGTCCATAGAAATGTCAATCCAAGTTCTTTTTAAGAATAGCACGCAAACGTATTACCAAAGTTTTATTGACAACTTCAGTTTGTCCATCTGTTTGAGAATGACAAGTAGTAGAAAACAACAATTTTGTGCCAAGTTTAGCCCATAAATTATTCCAAAAGTAACTCAAAAATTTAACATTGCGACGAGAAACAATAGTCCTAGGCATGCCATGCAACCTAGCGACTTCTCTAAAGAACAAATCCGTAATGTTTGAAGCATCATCGGTTTCATGACAAGCTATAAAATGTGCCATCTTAGAGAATCTATCCACAACTAAAAAAATAGAATCCCTCCTTTTCTTAGGCCTAGGCAACTCCAAAATAAAGTCCAGAGAAATGTCAATCCAAGTTCTTTTTAAGAATAGCACGCAAAAGTATTCCCAAAGTTCTATTGACAACTTCAGTTTGTCCATTCGTTTGAGGATGACAAGTAGTAGAAAACAACAATTTTGTGCCAAGTTTAGCCCATAAAGTCTTCCAGAAGTAACTCAAGAATTTAACATCGCGACCAGAAACAATAGTCCTAGGTATGCCAAGCAACCTAGCGTCTTCTCTAAAGAACAAATCCGCAATGTTTGAAGCATCATCGGTTTTATGACAAGCTATAAAATGTGCCATCTTAAAGAATCTATCCACAACAACCCCAAAATAAAGTCCATAGAAATGTCAATCCAAGTTCTTTTTAAGAATAGCACGCAAAAGTGTTCCCAAAGTAATATTGACAACTTCAGTTTGTCCATCCGTTTGAGGATGACAAGTAGTAGAAAACAACAATTTTGTGCCAAGTACAGCCCATAAAGTCTTCCAAAAGTAACTCAAAAATTTAACATTGCGACGAGAAACAATAGTCCTAGGCATGCCATGCAACCTAGCGAATTCTCTAAAGAACAAATCCACAATGTTTGAAGCATCATCGGTTTCATGACAAGCTATAAAATGTGCCATCTTAGAGAATCTATCCACAACTACAAAAATAGAATCCATCCTCTTCTTAGGCCTAGGCAACCCCAAACTAAAGTCCATAGAAATGTCAATCCAAGTTCTTTTTAAGAATAGCACGCAAACGTATTACCAAAGTTTTATTGACAACTTCAGTTTGTCCATCTGTTTGAGAATGACAAGTAGTAGAAAACAACAATTTTGTGCCAAGTTTAGCCCATAAATTATTCCAAAAGTAACTCAAAAATTTAACATTGCGACGAGAAACAATAGTACTAGGCATGCCATGCAACCTAGCGACTTCTCTAAAGAACAAATCCGTAATGTTTGAAGCATCATCGGTTTCATGACAAGCTATAAAATGTGCCATCTTAGAGAATCTATCCACAACTACAAATATAGAATCCCTCTTCTTCTTAGGCCTAGGCAACTCCAAAATAAAGTCCAGAGAAATGTCAATCCAAGTTCTTTTAAGAATAGCACGCAAAAGTGTTCCCAAAGTTCTATTGACAACTTCAGTTTGTCCATCCGTTTGAGGATGACAAGTAGTAGAAAACAAAAATTTTGTGCCAAGTTTAGCCCATAAATTATTCCAAAAGTAACTCAAAAATCTAACATTGCTACGAGAAACAATAGTCCTAGGCATGCCATGCAACCTAGCGACTTCTCTAAAGAACAAATCCGCAATGTTTGAAGCATCATCGGTTTTATGACAAGCTATAAAATGTGCCATCTTAGAGAATCTATCCACAATAACCCCAAAATAAAGTCCATAGAAATGTCAATCCAAGTTCTTTTTAAGAATAGCACGCAAAAGTGTTCCCAAAGTTATATTGACAACTTCAGTTTGTCCATCCGTTTGAGGATGACAAGTAGTAGAAAACAACAATTTTGTGCCAAGTACAGCCCATAAAGTCTTCCAAAAGTAACTCAAAAATTTAACATTGCGACGAGAAACAATAGTCCTAGGCATGCCATGCAACCTAGCGACTTCTCTAAAGAACAAATCCGTAATGTTTGAAGCATCATCGGTTTCATGACAAGCTATAAAATGTGCCATCTTAGATAATCTATCCACAACTACAAAAATAGAATCCCTCCTCTTCTTAGGCCTAGGCAACTCCAAAATAAAGTCCAGAGAAATGTCAATCCAAGTTCTTTTTAAGAATAGCACGCAGAAGTGTTCTCAAAGTTCTATTGACAACTTCAGTTTGTCCATCCGTTTGAGGATGACAAGTAGTAGAAAACAACAATTTTGTGCCAAGTTTAGCCCATAAATTATTCCAAAAGTAACTCAAAAATCTAACATTGCGACGAGAAACAATAGTCCTAGGCATGCCAGGCAACCTAGCGACTTCTCTAAAGAACAAATCCGCAATGTTTGAAGCATCATCGGTTTTATGACAAGCTATAAAATGTGCCATCTTAGAGAATCTATCCACAACAACCCCAAAATAAAGTCCATAGAAATGTCAATCCAAGTTCTTTTTAAGAATAGCACGCAAAAGTGTTCCCAAAGTTATATTGACAACTTCAGTTTGTCCATCCGTTTGAGGATGACAAGTAGTAGAAAACAACAATTTTGTGCCAAGTTCAGCCCATAAATTATTCCAAAAGTAACTCAAAAATTTAACATTGCGACGAGAAACAATAGTCCTAGGCATGCCATGCAACCTAGCGACTTCTCTAAAGAACAAATCCGTAATGTTTGAAGCATCATCGGTTTCATGACAAGCTATAAAATGTGCCATCTTAGAGAATCTATCCACAACTACAAAAATAGAATCCCTCCTCTTCTTAGGCCTAGGCAACTCCAAAATAAAGTCCAGAGAAATGTCAATCCAAGTTCTTTTTAAGAATAGCACGCAAAAGTGTTTCCAAAGTTCTATTGACAACTTCAGTTTGTCCATTCGTTTGAGGATGACAAGTAGTAGAAAACAACAATTTTGTGCCAAGTTTAGCCCATAAAGTCTTCCAGAAGTAACTCAAGAATTTAACATCGCGACCAGAAACAATAGTCCTAGGCATGCCAAGCAACCTAGCTTCTTCTCTAAAGAACAAATCCGCAATGTTTGAAGCATCATAGGTTTTATGACAAGCTATAAAATGTGCCATCTTAAAGAATCTATCCACAACAACCCCAAAATAAAGTCCATAGAAATGTCAATCGAAGTTCTTTTTAAGAATAGCACGCAAAAGTGTTCCCAAAGTTATATTGACAACTTCAGTTTGTCCATCCGTTTGAGGATGACAAGTAGTAGAAAACAACAATTTTGTGCCAAGTTCAGCCCATAAAGTCTTCCAAAAGTAACTCAAGAATTTAACATCGCGACCAGAAACAATAGTCCTAGGCATGCCAAGCAACCTAGCGACTTCTCTAAAGAACAAATCCGCAATGTTTGAAGCATCATCGGTTTTATGACAAGCTATAAAATGTGCCGTCTTAGAGAATCTATCCACAACAACAAAAATAGAATACATCCCCTTCTTAGTCCTAGGCAACCCCAAAATAAAGTCCATAGAAATGTCAATCCAAGTTCTTTTTAAGAATAGCACGCAAAAGTGTTCTCAAAGTTCTATTGACAACTTCAGTTTGTCCATCCGTTTGAGGATGACAAGTAGTAGAAAAAAACAATTTTGTGCCAAGTTTAGCCCGTAAATTATTCCAAAAGTAACTCAAAAATTTAACATTGCGACGAGAAACAATAGTCCTAGGCATGCCATGCAACCTAAAGACTTCTCTAAAGAACAAATCCGCAATGTTTGAAGCATCATCGGTTTTATGACAAGCTATAAAATGTGCCATCTTAGAGAATCTATCCACAACAACCCCAAAATAAAGTCCATAGAAATGTCAATCCAAGTTCTTTTTAAGAATAGCACGCAAAAGTGTTCCCAAAGTTATATTGACAACTTCAGTTTGTCCATCCGTTTGAGGATGACAAGTAGTAGAAAACAACAATTTTGTGCCAAGTTTTTCAGCCCATAAAGTCTTCCAAAAGTAACTCAAGAATTTAACATCGCGACCCGAAACAATAGTCCTAGGCATGCCAAGCAACCTAGCGACTTCTCTAAAGAACAAATCCGCAATGTTGAATCATCATCGGTTTTATGACATGCTATAAAATGTGCTATCTTAGAGAATCTATCCACAACAACAAAAATAGAATCACTCCCCTTCTTAGTCCTAGGCAACCCCAAAATAAAGTCCATAGAAATGTCAATCCAAGTTCTTTTTAAAAATAGCACGCAAAGGTGTTCCCAAAGTTCTATTGACAACTTCAGTTTGTCCATCAGTTTGAGGATGACATGTAGTAGAAAACAACAATTTTGTGCCAAGTTTAGCCCATAAATTATTCCAAAAGTAACTCAAAAATTTAACATTACGACGAGAAAACAATAGTCCTAAGCATGCCATGCAACCTAGCGACTTCTCTAAAGAACAAATCCGCAATGTTTGAAGCATCATCGGTTTCATGACAAGCTATAAAATGTGCCATCTTAGAGAATCTATCCACAACAACAAAAATAGAATCCCTCCTCTTCTTAGGCCTAGGCAACCCCAAACTAAAGTCCATAGAAATGTCAATCCAAGTTCCTTTTAAGAATAGCACGCAAAAGTGTTCCCAAAGTTCTATGGACAACTTCAGTTTGTCCATCCGTTTGAGGATGACAAGTAGTAGAAAACAACAATTTTGTGCCAAGTTTAGCCCATAAATTATTCCAAAAGTAACTTAAAAATTTAACATTGCGACGAGAAACAATAGTCCTAGGCATGCCATGCAACCTAGCGACTTCTCTAAAGAACAAATCCGCAATGTTTGAAGCATCATCGGTTTCATGACAAGCTATAAATGTGCCATCTTAGAGAATCTATCCACAACAACAAAAATAGAATCCCTCCTCTTCTTAGGCCTAGGCAACCCCAAACTAAAGTCCATAGAAATGTCAATCCAAGTTCCTTTTAAGAATAGCACGCAAAAGTGTTCCCAAAGTTCTATGGACAACTTCAGTTTGTCCATCCGTTTGAGGATGACAAGTAGTAGAAAACAACAATTTTGTGCCAAGTTTAGCCCATAAATTATTCCAAAAGTAACTTAAAAATTTAACATTGCGACGAGAAACAATAGTCCTAGGCATGCCATGCAACCTAGCGACTTCTCTAAAGAACAAATCCGCAATGTTTGAAGCATCGTCGGTTTCATGACAAGCTATAAATGTGCCATCTTAGAGAATCTATCCACAACAACAAAAATAGAATCCCTCCTCTTCTTAGGCCTAGGCAACCCCAAACTAAAGTCCATAGAAATGTGAATCCAAGTTCCTTTTAAGAATAGCACGCAAAAGTGTTCCCAAAGTTCTATGGACAACTTCAGTTTGTCCATCCGTTTGAGGATGACAAGTAGTAGAAAACAACAATTTTGTGCCAAGTTTAGCCCATAAATTATTCCAAAAGTAACTGAAAAATTTAACATTGCGACGAGAAACAATAGTCCTAGGCATGCCATGCAACCTAGCGACTTCTCTAAAGAACAAATCAGCAATGTTTGAAGCAGCATCGGTTTCATGACAAGCTATAAAATGTGCCATCTTAGAGAATCTATCCACAACAACAAAAATAGAATCCCTCCCTTTCTTTGTCCTAGGCAACCCCAAAATAAAGTCCATAGAAATGTCAATCCAAGTTCTTTTTAAGAATAGCACGCAAAGGTGTTCCTAAAGTTCTATTGACAACTTCAGTTTGTCCATCAGTTTGAGGATGACAAGTAGTAGAAAACAACAATTTTGTGCCAAGTTCAGCCCATAAAGTCTTCCAAAAGTAACTCAAAAATTTAACATCGCGAACAGAATCAATAGTCCTAGGCATGCCAAGCAACCTAGCGACTTCTCTAAAGAAAAAATCCGCAATGTTTGGAGCAACATCGGTTTTATGACAAGCTATAAAATGTGCCATCTTAGAGAATCTATCCACAACAACAAAAATAGAATCCCTCCCTTTCTTTGTCCTAGGCAACCCCAAAATAAAGTCCATAGAAATGTCAATCCAAGTTCTTTTTAAGAATAGCACGCAAAGGTGTTCCCAAAGTTCTATTGACAACTTCAGTTTGTCCATCAGTTTGAGGATGACAAGTAGTAGAAAACAACAATTTTGTGCCAAGTTCAGCCCATAAAGTCTTCCAAAAGTAACTCAAGAATTTAACATCGCGACCAGAAACAATAGTCCTAGGCATGCCAAGCAACCTAGCGACTTCTCTAAAGAACAAATCCGCAATGTTTGAAGCATCATCGGTTTTATGACAAGCTATAAAATGTGCCATCTTAGAGAATCTATCCACAACAACAAAAATAGAATCCCTCCCCTTCTTAGTCCTAGGCAACCCCAAAATAAAGTCCATAGAATTGTCAATCCAAGTTCTTTTTAAGAATAGCACGCAAAGGTGTTCCCAAAGTTCCAATGACAACTTCAGTTTGTCCATCCGTTTGAGGATGACAAGTAGTAGAAAACAACAATTTTGTGCCAAGTTTAGCCCATAAATTATTCCAAAAGTAACTCAAAAATTTAACATTGCGACAAGAAACAATAGTCCCAGGCATGCCATGCAACCTAGCGACTTCTCTAAAGAACAAATCCACAATGTTTGAAGCATCATCGGTTTTATGACAAGCTATAAAAAGTGCCATCTTAGAGAATCTATCCACAACAACTAAAATAGAATCCCTCCTCTTCTTAGGCCTAGGCAACCCCAAACTAAAGTCCATAGAAATGTCAATCCAAGTTCCTTTTAAGAATAACACGCAAAAGTGTTCCCAAAGTTCTATGGACAACTTCAGTTTGTCCATCTGTTTGAGGATGACAAGTAGTAGAAAACAACAATTTTGTGCCAAGTTTAGCCCATAAAGTCTTCCAAAAGTAACTCAAGAATTTAACATCGCGACCAGAATCAATAGTCCTAGGCATGCCATGCAGTCTAACGACTTCTCTATAGAACAAATCTGCAATGTTTGAAGCATCATCGATTTTATGACAAGCTATAAAATGTGCCATCTTAGAAAATCTATCCACAATAACAAAAATAGAATCCCTCCACTTCTTAGGCCTAGGCAACCCCAAACTAAAGTCCATAGAAATGTCAATCCAAGTTCCTTTTAAGAATAGCACGAAAAAGTGTTCCTAAAGTTCTATTGACAACTTCAGTTTGTCCATCCGTTTGAGGATGACAAGTAGTAGAAACCAACAATTTTGTGCCAAGTTTAGCCTATAAATTATTCCAAAAGTAACTTAAAAATTTAACATTGCGACGAGAAACAATAGTCCTAGGCATGCCATGCAACCTAGCGACTTCTCTAAAGAACAAATCAGAAATGTTTGAAGCATCATCGGTTTCATGACAAGCTATAAAATGTGCCATCTTAGAGAATCTATCAACAACAACAAAAATAGAATCCCTCCTCTTCTTAGGCCTAGGCAACCCCAAACTAAAGTCCATAGAAATGTCAATCCAAGTTCCTTTTAAGAATAGCACGCAAAAGTGTTCCCAAAGTTCTATGGACAACTTCAGTTTGTCCATCCGTTTGAGGATGACAAGTAGTAGAAAACAACAATTTTGTGCCAAGTTTAGCCCATAAATTATTCCAAAAGTAACATAAAAATTTAACATTGCGACGAGAAACAATAGTCCTAGGCATGCCATGCAACCTAGCGACTTCTCTAAAGAACAAATCCGCAATGTTTGAAGCATCGTCGGTTTCATGACAAGCTATAAATGTGCCATCTTAGAGAATCTATCCACAACAACAAAAATAGAATCCCTCCTCTTCTTAGGCCTAGGCAACCCCAAACTAAAGTCCATAGAAATGTGAATCCAAGTTCCTTTTAAGAATAGCACGCAAAAGTGTTCCCAAAGTTCTATGGACAACTTCAGTTTGTCCATCCGTTTGAGGATGACAAGTAGTAGAAAACAACAATTTTGTGCCAAGTTTAGCCCATAAATTATTCCAAAAGTAACTTAAAAATTTAACATTGCGACGAGAAACAATAGTCCTAGGCATGCCATGCAACCTAGCGACTTCTCTAAAGAACAAATCAGCAATGTTTGAAGCATCATCGGTTTCATGACAAGCTATAAAATGTGCCATCTTAGAGAATCTATCCACAACAACAAAAATAGAATCCCTCCCTTTCTTTGTCCTAGGCAACCCCAAAATAAAGTCCATAGAAACGTCAATCCAAGTTCTTTTTAAGAATAGCACGCAAAGGTGTTCCCAAAGTTCTATTGACAACTTCAGTTTGTCCATCAGTTTGAGGATGACAAGTAGTAGAAAACAACAATTTTGTGCCAAGTTCAGCCCATAAAGTCTTCCAAAAGTAACTCAAAAATTTAACATCGCGAATAGAATCAATAGTCCTAGGCATGCCAAGCAACCTAGCGACTTCTCTAAAGAAAAAATCCGCAATGTTTGAAGCAACATCGGTTTTATGACAAGCTATAAAATGTGCCATCTTAGAGAATCTATCCACAACAACAAAAATAGAATCCCTCCCTTTCTTTGTCCTAGGCAACCCCAAAATAAAGTCCATAGAAATGTCAATCCAAGTTCTTTTTAAGAATAGCACGCAAAGGTGTTCCCAAAGTTCTATTGACAACTTCAGTTTGTCCATCAGTTTGAGGATGACAAGTAGTAGAAAACAACAATTTTGTGCCAAGTTCAGCCCATGAAGTCTTCCAAAAGTAACTCAAGAATTTAACATCGCGACCAGAAACAATAGTCCTAGGCATGCCAAGCAACCTAGCGACTTCTCTAAAGAACAAATCCGCAATGTTTGAAGCATCATTGGTTTTATGACAAGCTATAAAATGTGCCATCTTAGAGAATCTATCCACAACAACAAAAATAGAATCCCTCCCCTTCTTAGTCATAGGCAACCCCAAAATAAAGTCCATAGAATTGTCAATCCAAGTTCTTTTTAAGAATAGCACGCAAAGGTGTTCCCAAAGTTCCAATGACAACTTCAGTTTGTCCATCCGTTAGAGGATGACAAGTAGTAGAAAACAACAATTTTGTGCCAAGTTTAGCCCATAAATTATTCCAAAAGTAACTCAAAAATTTAACATTGCGACAAGAAACAATAGTCCCAGGCATGCCATGCAACCTAGCGACTTCTCTAAAGAACAAATCCGCAATGTTTGAAGCATCATCGATTTTATGACAAGCTATAAAATGTGCCATCTTAGAAATCTATCCACAATAACAAAAATAGAATCCCTCCTCTTCTTAGGCCTAGGCAACCCCAAACTAAAGTCCATAGAAATGTCAATCCAAGTTCCTTTTAAGAATAGCACGCAAAAGTGTTCCTAAAGTTCTATTGACAACTTCAGTTTGTCCATCCGTTTGAGGATGACAAGTAGTAGAAACCAACAATTTTGTGCCAAGTTTAGCCCATAAATTATTCCAAAAGTAACTTAAAAATTTAACATTGCGACGAGAAACAATAGTCCTAGGCATGCCATGCAACCTAGCGACTTCTCTAAAGAACAAATCAGAAATGTTTGAAGCATCATCGGTTTCATGACAAGCTATAAAATGTGCCATCTTAGAGAATCTATCAACAACAACAAAAATAGAATCCCTCCTCTTCTTAGGCCTAGGCAACCCCAAACTAAAGTCCATAGAAATGTCAATCCAAGTTCCTTTTAAGAATAGCACGCAAAAGTGTTCCCAAAGTTCTATGGACAGCTTCAGTTTGTCCATCCGTTTGAGGATGACAAGTAGTAGAAAACAACAATTTTGTGCCAAGTTTAGCCCATAAATTATTCCAAAAGTAACTTAAAAATTTAACATTGCGACAAGAAACAATAGTCCTAGGCAGGCCATGCAACCTAGCGACTTCTCTAAAGAACAAATCCGCAATGTTTGAAGCATCGTCGGTTTCATGACAAGCTATAAATGTGCCATCTTAGAGAATCTATCCACAACAACAAAAATAGAATCCCTCCTCTTCTTAGGCCTAGGCAACCCCAAACTAAAGTCCATAGAAATGTGAATCCAAGTTCCTTTTAAGAATAGCACGCAAAAGTGTTCCCAAAGTTCTAAGGACAACTTCAGTTTGTCCATCCGTTTGAGGATGACAAGTAGTAGAAAACAACAATTTTGTGCCAAGTTTAGCCCATAAATTATTCCAAAAGTAACTTAAAAATTTAACATTGCGACGAGAAACAATAGTCCTAGGCATGCCATGCAACCTAGCGACTTCTCTAAAGAACAAATCAGCAATGTTTGAAGCATCATCGGTTTCATGACAAGCTATAAAATGTGCCATCTTAGAGAATCTATCCACAACAACAAAAATAGAATCCCTCCCTTTCTTTGTCCTAGGCAACCCCAAAATAAAGTCCATAGAAATGTCAATCCAAGTTCTTTTTAAGAATAGCACGCAAAGGTGTTCCCAAAGTTCTATTGACAACTTCAGTTTGTCCATCAGTTTGAGGATGACAAGTAGTAGAAAACAACAATTTTGTGCCAAGTTCAGCCCATAAAGTCTTCCAAAAGTAACTCAAAAATTTAACATCGCGAACAGAATCAATAGTCCTAGGCATGCCAAGCAACCTAGCGACTTCTCTAAAGAAAAAATCCGCAATGTTTGAAGCAACATCGGTTTTATGACAAGCTATAAAATGTGCCATCTTAGAGAATCTATCCACAACAACAAAAATAGAATCCCTCCCTTTCTTTGTCCTAGGCAACCCCAAAATAAAGTCCATAGAAATGTCAATCCAAGTTCTTTTTAAGAATAGCACGCAAATGTGTTCCCAAAGTTCTATTGACAACTTCAGTTTGTCCATCAGTTTGAGGATGACAAGTAGTAGAAAACAACAATTTTGTGCCAAGTTCAGCCCATAAAGTCTTCCAAAAGTAACTCAAGAATTTAACATCGCGACCAGAAACAAGAGTCCTAGGCATGCCAAGCAACCTAGCGACTTCTCTAAAGAACAAATCCGCAATGTTTGAAGCATCATCGGTTTTATGACAAGCTATAAAATGTGCCATCTTAGAGAATCTATCCACAACAACAAAAATAGAATCCCTCCCCTTCTTAGTCCTAGGCAACCCCAAAATAAAGTCCATAGAATTGTCAATCCAAGTTCTTTTTAAGAATAGCACGCAAAGGTGTTCCCAAAGTTCCAATGACAACTTCAGTTTGTCCATCCGTTTGAGGATGACAAGTAGTAGAAAACAACAATTTTGTGCCAAGTTTAGCCCATAAATTATTTCAAAAGTAACTCAAAAATTTAACATTGCGACAAGAAACAATAGTCCCAGGCATGCCATGCAACCTAGCGACTTCTCTAAAGAACAAATCCGCAATGTTTGAAGCATCATCGGTTTTATGACAAGCTATAAAAAGTGCCATCTTAGAGAATCTATCCACAACAACTAAAATAGAATCCCTCCTCTTCTTAGGCCTAGGCAACCCCAAACTAAAGTCCATAGAAATGTCAATCCAGGTTCCTTTTAAGAATAACACGCAAAAGTGTTCCCAAAGTTCTATGGACAACTTCAGTTTGTCCATCTGTTTGAGGATGACAAGTAGTAGAAAACAACAATTTTGTGCCAAGTTTAGCCCATAAAGTCTTCCAAAAGTAACTCAAGAATTTAACATCGCGACCAGAATCAATAGTCCTAGGCATGCCATGCAACCTAACGACTTCTCTAAAGAACAAATCCGCAATGTTTGAAGCATCATCGATTTTATGACAAGCTATAAAATGTGCCATCTTAGAAAATCTATCCACAATAACAAAAATAGAATCCCTCCTCTTCTTAGGCCTAGGCAACCCCAAACTAAAGTCCATAGAAATGTCAATCCAAGTTCCTTTTAAGAATAGCACGAAAAAGTGTTCCTAAAGTTCTATTGACAACTTCAGTTTGTCCATCCGTTTGAGGATGACAAGTAGTAGAAACCAACAATTTTGTGCCAAGTTTAGCCCATAAATTATTCCAAAAGTAACTTAAAAATTTAACATTGCGACGAGAAACAATAGTCCTAGGCATGCCATGCAACCTAGCGACTTCTCTAAAGAACAAATCAGAAATGTTTGAAGCATCATCGGTTTCATGACAAGCTATAAAATGTGCCATCTTAGAGAATCTATCAACAACAAAAAAAATAGAATCCCTCCTCTTCTTAGGCCTAGGCAACCCCAAAACTAAAGTCCATAGAAATGTCAATCCAAGTTCCTTTTAAGAATAGCACGCAAAAATGTTCCCAAAGTTCTATGGACAACTTCAGTTTGTCCATCCGTTTGAGGATGACAAGTAGTAGAAAACAACAATTTTGTGCCAAGTTTAGCCCATAAATTATTCCAAAAGTAACTTAAAAATTTAACATTGCGACGAGAAACAATAGTCCTAGGCATGCCATGCAACCTAGCGACTTCTCTAAAGAACAAATCCGCAATGTTTGAAGCATCATCGGTTTCATGACAAGCTATAAAATGTGCCATCTAAGAAAATCTATCCACAACAACAAAAATAGAATCCCTCCTCTTCTTGCCTAGGCAACCCCAAACTAAAGTCCATTGAAATGTCAATCCAAGTTCCTTTTAAGAATAGCACGCAAAAGTGTTCCCAAAGTTCTATAGACAACTTCAGTTTGTCCATCCGTTTGAGGATGACAAGAAGTAGAAAACAACAATTTTGTGCCAAGTTTAGCCCATAAATTATTCCAAAAGTAACTTAAAAATTTAACATTGCGACGAGAAACAATAGTCCTAGGCATGCCATGCAACCTAGCGACTTCTCTAAAGAACAAATCCGCAATGTTTGAAGCATCATCGGTTTCATGACAAGCTATAAAATGTGCCATCTTAGAGAATCTATCCACAACTACTAAAATAGAATCCCTCCTCTTCTTAGGCCTAGGCAACTCCAAAATAAAGTCCAGAGAAATGTCAATCCAAGTTCTTTTTAAGAATAGCACGCAAAAGTGTTCCCAAAGTTCTATTGACAACTTCAGTTTGTCCATCTGTTTGAGAATGACAAGTAGTAGAAAACAACAATTTTGTGCCAAGTTTAGCCCGTAAATTTTTCCAAAAGTAACTCAAAAATGTAACATTGCGACGAGAAACAATAGTCCTAGGCATGCCATGCAACCAAGCGAATTCTCTAAAGAACAAATCCGCAATGTTTGAAGCATCATCGGTTTTATGACAAGCTATAAAAAGTGCCATCTTAGAGAATCTATCCACAACAACTAAAATAGAATCCCTCCTCTTCTTAGGCCTAGGCAACACCAAAATAAAGTCCAGAGAAATGTCAATCCAAGTTCTTTTTAAGAATAGCACGCAAAGGTGTTCCCAAAGTTCTATTGACAACTTCAGTTTGTCCATCCGTTTGAGGATGACAAGTAGTAGAAAATAACATTTTTTTGCCAAGTTTAGCCCATAAATTATTCCAAAAGTAACTTAAAAATTTAACATTGAGACGAGAAACAATTGTCCTAGGCATGCCATGCAACCTAGCGACTTCTCTAAAGAACAAATCCGCAATGTTTGAAGGATCATCGGTTTCATGACAAGCTATAAAATGTGCCATCTTAGAGAATCTATCCACAACTACAAAAATAGAATCCATCCTCTTCTTAGGCCTAGGCAACCCCAAACTAAAGTCCATAGAAATGTCAATCCAAGTTCTTTTTAAGAATAGCACGCAAAAGTGTTCTCAAAGTTCTATTGACAACTTCAGTTTGTCCATCTGTTTGAGAATGAAAAGTAGTAGAAAAAACCAATTTTGTGCCAAGTTTAGCCCATAAAGCCTTCAAAAAGTAACTCAAGAATTTAACATCGCGACCAGAAACAATAGTCCTAGGCATGCCATGCAACCTAGCGACTTCTCTAAAGAACAAATCCGCAATGTTTGAAGCATCATCCGTTTTATGACAAGCTATAAAATGTGTCATCTTAGAGAATCTATCCACAGCAACAAAAATAGAATCCCTCCCATTCTTAGTCCTAGGCAACCCCAAAATAAAGTCCATAGAATTGTCAATCCAAGTTCTTTTTAAGAATAGCACGCAAAGGTGTTCCCAAAGTTCTATTGACAACTTCAGTTTGTCCAACTGTTTGAGGATGACAAGTAGTAGAAAACAACAATTTTGTACCAAGTTCAGCCCATTAAGTATTCCAAAAGTAACTCAAGAATTTAACATCGCGACCATAAACAATAGTCCTAGGCATGCCAAACAACCTAGCAACTTCTCTAAAGAACAAATCCGCACTGTTTGAAGCATCATCGATTTTATGATAAGCTATAATGTGGGGACCCGGGCTCTAACTCAATTCTTTTGGGATTTAATTGGATCTTTGTTCGAAAATGTGGGTCAAAAATTTGCTTTTAACATTATTTCAAATGTATAATTAAAGCATCACAAGTCTATATATGAACTAAACGACATAAGATACATACCAGTCTGTTTAATACAACCATACACTAGTGTTTAAATATCAACTACAACCATGAGTAGTACAAGTTTCATAATAAAACACTAGTAATCTGCAATGCCCGAGATCTCCACGCTATCATCCATCTCTCATCTAGCTCGAGACCCAGATCCTGCCCCACCTGTTGCGATGCACACATACAGACACGACAACAGCCGGATAACTCCGGTGAGAAACATATCCCAGTATAAAACATGGATGCATGCAATGTCATAATCATGTACAAAAGCATAGAATATATCAAGTAACATGAATAAAATCTAAACATGTAGAAGAATACAAATCTGTATTCAACATTTAACTCTTGACTCGACTCATTTCTAATCTAGGGATCCCGGTGTGAATAAGACGGTCTGTCACCTACCCAACCACTCGGGGCAACGGTACGTCTTATTCCTAGACTTCGGTCAACTCTGTATCGAGGGTCTACACATATAGCAAATCTGCTCCTATGCGTCGATACACCGAAACGTCTAGTTTTGGCAAGTCTGCCAATATCTCCTATCTCAGGACTCGAATCTAAATCAATAAACAAAACATTACATAATCAAATGTAATAACAATCTAGTATGTGATTTAGGGAAACTCGTATCAAATCTGAATCGAGTTGTGCAATCCCGTGACCACATGAATTATACCTTTCTTGTCGCACTGTCTGTCAAGATCTCGAATCAAATGTCAAACCTGTCACTTCAAATCTGAAATGGCAATGTGTAGACACACCATATCAATCTCTAACTCAAAGGAACATATATGCAAATCAATAATAAATCTCGGTACAAATCGACGGCATAACAGCGTAATTCTCGGTACCGGTCAACTCAAGAACATCATACTCAATCACAATCAACTCATAATCTCATCAACACATCCATATATATTCTGAAATCTGTACAATCTTAACATCATACATGCTGAAATTTAGAATAATAGCATACGGTGTCCGAAATTCGATCTGATAACGAATATACCAAGCTCAAGATATCAAGAACACATATTCTAACTCAAATCTGAATTTCTCCCAACATACACAATCTGAATTATGTTGAAATGTAACAAAACTTACATCCTTGAATAGCAACTGATGAGAGGAGTTCAAAACCGAAGTCGGATCTAAAATCGGATGGCTAAATCTTGCAAAACTTCAATTCTAATATGAAGGAAACCTCTCACCTTCTTTGAAAATAGCTCTCGGTGCTTTCACTGAAATGGGGAAGAACTGAATCAGCACAAATCATATATATACCATGCCATGTGTCAGCTCAAGAGGAAAGGGTGGCATTTCTGCATGCAGCACCGCGGGTGCGGTGACTTAGGAGCGCGGGTGCGCTGTGCTTTCGGCAACATTTCATTTTCTGAATTCCGATGACCGCGGGTGCGGCTCTTGCATGACCGCGGGTGCGGTCTCAGCACCGCGGGTGCGGTCTTGCTAGCACCGCGGGTGCGGTGTTGCTTCGCACATTTCCCTCAACTTTCTGTCACCTACACCGCGGGTGCAGTAGTCCTAGCACCGCAGGGGCGGTGTGGCTTCGGCCCTGCTGCTCAAAATCTCATAATTCATGCATTCTTATCTCTACAATTCCCACATCAATAATGCCGATAATTCTCGAGCCTTACATTTCTCCCCCTCTGTAGTAGCCCGAATTCCAAATTGGGTAATTAACGGATTAATGGTGATTAAGAAGGTTTAATGTGTAATTTTGACCGTGGTCGTGATCGGACGGACCGAAGATGGTTCGTTAGCACCGAAGAGTTCGGACGATCCGAAGTAAGTTCGGTGGATCCGATCATGAGGTGTCAAGAGTCGATCGACACGTCGGTTTACATGCAAGTTCGGATGATCCGAAGTGTAAGTTCGGTGGATCCGATCATGAGGTGTCAAGAGCCGATGGACACGTGGGAGTTCGGACGTTCCGAAGTGGGTTCGGTGGATCCGAACATAGCCTATAAATAGTGCTCGGATTTCCTCATTTTGTATTGCAAATTCTTGAGTTATGTCTCATATTTGAGAGGTTTGGAAGGTTTCTAGGGTTAGTTGTCGGTCGAGCGATAGCCAAGAGCTGCCAGGATTGGTAGCGTAGCGACGCCTGAGTTACGAGGCAATCGACATCAAAGGGCTGTCGACGGACGAAGGTAAACCCTAAACCTTTGGTAGTACTGGAGAGTACTGGTTTTGCTAGTCGAGCATGGTAGTATTGTTCATTGGGTATGCTTTTGATGCGTAGGCTTGTTCTAGACCTGATTAGCGGTGTTGCGTAAGGCTAGGCTTGCTGTGATAGAGGTACGAAAGTACTATCCGAGATATCCTGGTCGAGTATACATTCTTATATGTGTTGCATGATTATGTGGTGCATTGATATATGTCATATGATGCATGCTATTATGTCACGCTTTATGATGCATGTTGCATTTCATGTTGAGCCGTATCTCCTTCGAGATAGCCTTTATTGTTGAGCTGTATCTCTTTCGAGATAAGCTATATCTTGTGGGGCCGCTCAGCCCTGTCTTGTCTTGTGGACGCATGGACACCGAGAGTACACAGTGGCCGACGGGTCGGGAGGGCTTCGGTGATCCGGGACATTTTTGGTCCACGTCTGTTCTTGTAGTGGATGCAGTGACCCAGAGGAGTACCGCGCGGCACTATCCACTTGGCGCCTCTAGACTGAGCATATTGAAGTCCTTTGTTACTCCTGTTTCTTGACCTACCCTGGTATCATATCATAGCATGTGCATTTCATATAGGTTTGTATACTCATGCTTTTGTACTGGGCGTTCTTATCGCTCACGTCCTCGATTTTGTTTATCTTGGACACCCCATTCCCACGGGGCAGGCCTCAGGTTGGATGGCTCAGGAAGAGCAGGAGGAGGACAGTGAGTAGCTGGTTGGTTTAGTTTTCAGTACTATTCTATTCGATATGGTTGTACCGATTATATTTTGAGTTGTTCTGATTTCGATTGGGTTGTATAACTATTGTCGTTGGCCATTTTTTCCGCTGTTATCTCTGATTATTATTAATTAAGTTAATTGCATGCTTAGTTCTTGATTAGTAGGTGATTCTGGAACGGGTCACTATACCCTCTTAGACAGGAGTTCGTCCTCGAACTCGCAAGCAATGAATTATACAAGTGTATACAAAAGCAGTAAAATCAACTAACAGAATACTTACATCAACTGAATAGCTCGGGATGCCTCTGTCTCATCTCAGACTCTGTCTCCCAAGTTGCTTCCTCGATGCCATGACGACTCCACTGAACCTTCACAAGCGGAATAGTCTTGGTTCTAAGTTGTTTCTCTTTCCGATCAAGAATCTGTATCGGTCTTTCAATATAGCTCAGAGTATAATCTAACTCGGCTTCATCAGGCTGAATGACATGAGAATCATCCGGCATATATTTGCGCAACATCGATACATGAAAAACATCATGTATACCGGACAGTGAAGGAGGAAGAGCAAGTTTGTAAGCTCGATCGCCAATCTTCTCAAGGATCTCGTACGGACCGACGTACCTAGGAGACAATTTTCCTCGCTTGCCAAATCTGACAACGCCTCTGAAAGGTGAAATCTTCAGAAATACTCTGTCTCCCCGTTCGAATACTAACGGTCTGCGTCTGATATTGGCGTATTTCGCTTGCCTATCTTGTGCTGTCTTCATTCGTTTCTGAATGATCTTCACTTTTTCGGTCATCTCACGAATCATATCAGGCCCTAACTCTGGTACCTCAGAGATATCATCCCAGTACAACGGAGATCTGCACTTCTTTCCGTATAAAGCTTCGAACGGTGCCATCTCTATGCTAGTCTGATAGCTGTTGTTGTATGAAAACTCACACAACGGCAATGAATCTTGCCAACTAGTACCAAAGTCTAGTACTACAGCTCTCAGCATGTCCTCTAAAGTCTGGATAGTCCGCTCTGACTGTCCGTCTGTCTGGGGATGATAAGCAGTGCTCAGGTGTAAAGTCATACCTAAAGCCTGCTGCAAGCTGTGCCAAAAGTGAGAAGTAAATCGTGGATCACGATCTGATACGATCGACTTCGGCACACCGTGCAATCTGACGACCTCTCTGACATATAACTCTGCCATCTGATCGTGTCGATAGGTCATTCTGTACGGAATAAAGCACGCTGATTTGGTCAGTCTGTCTATCACAACCCAAATCGCGTCACAGCCCCGCGAAGATCGAGGTAACTTCGTCACGAAATCCATGGAAATGTGGTCCCATTTCCATTCAGGAATAGACAAACTCTGAAGTAAACCTCCGGGCTTCTTTCTTTCTGCCTTCACCTGTTGGCAATTTAGGCATCTAGACACAAATTCTGCAATGTCTGTCTTCATCTGTTTCCACCAGAATTGTGTCTTCAAATCATTGTACATCTTCCTGCCTCCAGGATGAATGCTGAACCGACTACAGTGTGCCTCTGACATGATCTGTCGTCTCAAATCTGAAATCTCTGGCACTACTAAGCGGTTATTCACATACAGAACAGAATCTCTAACCTGATACTCTGATATATGACCAGCTCTGACCATATCAACCGATCTCTGCACGCTCGGATCAGTTCTATGTGCTTCTTTGATCCTCAAAATCAGATCTGGCTCAATCTGAATAGCAGCAAGTCGCAACTGTCTACTCTCTGTATCAAATGTCAACCTAGACAAGCAACAATCTTCTACTAAACTCGATACACCTATAGTCGACAAGGAAAGAGCACATACCTTTCGACTCAAGGCGTCTGCCGCTGCATTCGACTTTCCTGGATGGTATTTGATCTCGCAATCAAAATCTTTCAGCAGATCAAGCCATCGTCGATGCCTCATATTCAACTCTGACTGAGAAAAGAGGTACTTCAGGCTCTTATGATCGGAATAGATCTCAAATTTCTCGCCATACAGATAATGACGCCAGATCTTGAGTGCAAAAACAATCGCCGCCAATTCAAGATCATGAATCGGGTAACGAGTCTCGTGCGGCTTCAGCTGTCTAGAGGCGTATGCTATCACGTGCCCTCGCTGCATAAGAACACATCCTAACCCTCTGTGAGATGCGTCACAGTATACAACGAACTCACCTGTACCTGCAGGAATCGTCAAGACAGGCGCACTAGTCAGCCTCTTCTTCAGCTCTACAAAACTGGCTTCACAATCTTCGGACCACACAAATGGCATATTCTTATGTGTCAACTGGGTGATAGGCTTCGCTAAACTGGAGAAATCTCGGATAAAACGTCGATAATGCCCGGCTAGACCCATGAAACTGCGTATCTCAGGCACAGAAGTCGGTCTCGGCCAACTGATAACAGCCTCAACTTTACTCGGATCTACCGCAATACCCTCTCCAGATATAATATGCCCCAAGAAGACAACCTGTCGCAACCAGAACTCACACTTGGACAATTTGGCATACAACTGCTCTTTTCTTAAAGTCTTCAATACGATCCTCAGATGATCTGCATGCTCAGTCAAATTCTTCGAATACACCAAAATGTCGTCAATAAACACAATCACAAAATCATCTAAATATCTCTGAAAAATGCGGTTCATCAAACTCATAAACACCGCAGGTGCATTCGTCAAACCGAAAGGCATAACAACAAACTCGTAATGTCCATACCTGGTTCGGAATGCAGTCTTCGGAATATCAACGTCTCTAACTCGGAGCTGATGATACCCTGATCTCAAATCAATCTTCGAGTATACAGAAGATCCCTGTAACTGATCAAACAAGTCGTCGATGCGAGGCAAAGGATACTTGTTCTTCACTGTTGCCTTATTCAGCTGCCTATAATCAATACACAGTCGCATCGAACCATCTTTCTTTCTAACGAAAAGCACCGGAGCACCCCAAGGAGATACACTGGGTCTGATATATCCCTTGGACAGAAGATCCTCCAACTGTGCTTTCAACTCTTTCAGCTCTATCGGTGCCATCCTATACGGAGCTCTCGAAATAGGAACACTGCCTGGCACAAGATCAATGCTGAAATCAACCTCTCGAACTGGAGGCAACCCTGGAATCTCATCAAGAAAAACATCTGCAAACTCGCAAACCACTGGCAAATCTGCCAATGCTGGGCTCGACTTCAGTAAATCTACTGAATATACGAGAAAGCCCTCTGCTCCTCTCTGAAGCAATCTACTCATAGTCAGAGCAGATACTAAGGGAATCCGAGATCTGGAACCCTTGCCGTACAATTTCCACTCATCTGTCATCTCGGGTCTGAATCTGACAATCTTGTGGAAACAATCTACAGTGGCCCTGTACTTGGTCAACATGTCTATGCCAACTATACAATCAAAATCAGCTAAACCAAGTACTACACAATCAAGATCAATCTCATGCCCCTCAAACTGAAGCATACAGTGTCTAACAGTAGTCACAGATATCAAACCACTTCCCAACGGAGAAGCTATAGACACTACCGTAGACATCGACTCAACAGGCAACGAATGTCTCAATGCAAAATGTTCAGATATGAATGTATGAGATGCCCCTGTGTCTATCAACACATATGCAGGATAACCGCAAAGAAAACAGCTACCTGCAATGACGTCATCTGGCGCCTCCTGCGCCTGCTCCTCTGTCAGGGCAAAGACACGTGCCTGCTGTCGGGGAGGCTGACTCACCGTCTGACTACCTCCTGGTCTCTGCTGGGTCTGTGTAGAGGGTGGCTGAAAGGAGTGTACAGAAGATGCCTGTCTCTCCATTTGTGGCGCTGGTGCTGATGATCCTGTGCTCTGGAATCGTTGTGCACCTCTCTGGGGACAAACTCTAGCGAAGTGTCCCTGTTGCCTACAGATGTTGCAGCGTCCCATAACTCCTTGACACTGCTCCGTCGCATGTCGTCCTCCACACGAGCTACAATACACGCCACTGTAATCTGACCCCTGACCTCTCTGTCGAGATCCACTCGAACTCGATGAACTACTCCCAGATTTCTTAAACTGTTTGCCTTTAGCCTTCAGAAATTCCTTCTTGCCAATACCACTAGATCCACTATCAAAATGTAATGCCCGAGGATTTGATTATCGTAATTTGCTAGGAGATTAGTGAATTAAATAGATATAATTGTAAACGGGCCATTACGAGACCAGATTGGACAAAGAATCTAAATTTCACCAATTTCGGGCAGAACTAGTGGCGCCCGAGCGGTAGAAAGTGACCGCTCGAGCGCCAATGCTCAAGGGGAGTACGTTCGGGCAGAAGGTGTGGCGCCCGGGCGGTAATTTATGACCGCCCGAGCGCCAGAATCTCACACCGCGGCAGAACCTTCCGCGCCCGGGCGGTAGATTTTTACCGCCCGAGCGCCGAGCTCGCGCCCGGGCGGTAAGTTTCGACCGCCCGAGCGCCAAACCAGAATGGGCAAGAATGTGCGCGTCTCATCAGCATGCAACAAGGATATATATAAACGAATTTTTCTTCAAAATTGATAAGAAATCAGAAAGGAGAAAGCTACGAGAGCTTTTGGAAATTCTTGCGCTCGTATCTTTCAATCCGTACATCTGATTTGAAATCAGACTTCGGTACCGTGTTCCTATCGTTGTAGGCTACGCGTGGACGTAAGTTTTAGTATGTTTTGGCATGTCTTGAAATTAGGATGTTGCAGGAATCAGATATGATTCATATATGTTGTTTCTGACATATTAGACATCGTATAATTACAAACGGATTTAAGAACGGACACCGTATAGAATTGTTATGAAATTTAGAGTTAAATTAACTGGGTGTTGGTACCAGATTTATACCGTTTTCAGTTATGAATTGGGGGAATTGATATAGATTGTTTAATATGGAGATTGTACAGTTGAAATGATACCGAAATCAAGTCTTTAAGTGGGTATGTATTGATTGAGATTAGAAATTGATAAATTGTGTATCAACATTTCCATTTCAGATTTGTATTGGTGACAGAGACAGCAATTGTGCAACGAAAGGTATAAGTCATGTTTTGTTTGGGGAGATGTAACTCAAATAAGATATTATTTGAGTTTCCCAACCAAAATCACATACGAGTATTATTAAATATTTTGTAACATGTTTATGAATTGTGTATAGCATTATATTCAATCTTTTAACATGTTATGCTTTGATTTCAGAATTGTATTCAAGCATGTATGATCAGTATGATATTCAGCCATGAATATGATTATACGTTGTTTACATATTGATATTCATTGCATTTGAGATAGGAGAGTCTTTGACAGGCATTGTCAAATATCTAGACGTTTCGGTGTATCTCAGCATAGGAGTAGGCATTACTCTTATTGCCGCCGTTGATACAGCTCAGACCGAAGTCTAGGAATGAGACGTACATTACCCCGATTGGAGGGTAGGTAGTGACGTCTTATTCACCCCGGGATCCCTAGAGTTCTAGTCGAGTCGAGTCCAGACATGGTTTGATTCGCCTTGCATTGCATGTGCATATGATGTCATGCATGATAACATGTTTCATGTTTAATTGATTATATGCATGTATACATGTTTATACTGGGATTTGTTCTCATCGGTTTTCCGGCTGTTGTTATGTCTGTATGTGTGCATAACAACAGGTGGGGCAGGATCTGGGTCACGCAGAGGATGAGAGATGGACATAGCGTGGTGATCTCGGGCATAGCAGATGGCTAGTAGTTGTACTGTATTTTATTACTAGTTGTTCAGAGTAGTTGGAACAAGACATATTGTACCTTCTGTTTGTATTTTAAATAAGGCATGTATGTTGTTTATATACCTTAGATTTAATATTAAAAAGCGAAAAATTTGACCCACTTTTTATATTAATGATCCGTTTTAATCCCAAAGAAAAGAATTAGAGCCCGGGTCCCCACAACAGGTGGTATCAGAGCAGTAGGTTCCTTTAGACTAAGATAGGATAGAATGAGCGGGGTAGATCGAGTCTTCTTCCTTGCTCTATGATGTGCTAGCATGTTTATTGCTTTTGTTATTACATGTTGTTTATTATCTGATTGATTTCAGCGTGTAATAAACTGAATCAGAACCGATTCTAGATCAGAGGTAACTGACTAGAGGAGGGCTGAGATAGTTGTATATCTTGTATTCTAATCAGTTGGATTATTAGATACATGCCTCCTAGAAGAGCATTTGTGCCAGTACGACCACCAGCGCCAGAGCAGGGTAGCACATCCGGAGATACGATGGATGTCACTGCTACGCCTATGGAGACTCTATTAAAGCGATTCCAGTCATTCCGACCACCAACCTTAAAAGGTACAGAAAATGCAATTGAATTCGAAAGCTGGTTGGAGGATATCGAAATGTTATTCGAGTCTCTGGAATATAGTGATGAGAAGAGAGTGAAGCTCATTGGCCATCAACTGCAAGATGTGGCTAAGTATTGGTGGGTGAACATAAGGAGAGCACTAGAACAGCGTGGCACCGAGGTTACATGGAAAGCATTCAAGACGGAGTTCTATCAGCGATTCTTCCCTGTATCCTACCGTAAAGATAAAGGCGCTGAATTTGCAAACCTGAGGCAAGGGCAATTGAACATTGAAGAGTACGTTGCTAAATTTTCTTCTTTGCTTCGCTTTGCACCCCATGTTTCAGGAAATGATGAGGCCATGGCAGATCAGTTTATAAATGGCCTGAATCCAGATATCTTTACGCTGGTCAATACTGGGAGACCCGATAATTTCTCAGAGGCATTGAATCGTGCCAAAGGAGCTGAAGCAGGATTGCTTAGGCAACGGAGTGCTCCGTATGTTGCACCGAGTCCGAGACCGCCACTACCTCCATCCCAAGTTCCTCCTCCTCGATTCGAAAGTGGTGGTAGCAGTAGTGGACGCAAAGATCAGTTGAAAGTGAAGGGCAAACGGTTTAAGAGGGCAGGGAGCAGTTCTTCGAGCTCCAGCGGGTCGAGACAGAGAGGTCTTGGCCAGGGTTTAGAGGCGATGAGTGGATATTGCAGTACGTGTGGAGGTAAGCATGCCATAGAACAATGTCAAGGTGTAGTGGGCAGGTGTAACGTATGCAAGCAACCGGGACATTATGCCAAGGTCTGTCCCCAGAGAAGTGGTGCATCGAGATTCCAGGCTGTAGGGTCGTCTGCCTCAGTGACTCAGCCCGAGAGGCAAGCTTCATCTGTTCACTCATTTCAGCCACCACCTGCACAGATCCAGCCTCGAGCCAGAGGTGGCCAGCCAGGGAGTCAGCCTCAGAGACAACAGGCTCAGGTGTTTGCCTTGACTGAAGAGCAAGCACAGGATGCCCCAGATGATGTCATTGCAGGTAACTGTTTCCTTTGCGGTTATCCTGCTTATATATTGATAGATACGGGTGCATCACATACATTCATATCAGAACGATTTGCATTATTGCATTCTCTGCCTGTTGAGTCGTTACTAGATGTCGTGTCTATTAATTCTCCGTTGGGAAGTGGTTTGATAGCTGTGACCACGGTTAGACATTGCATCTTACGGTTCGAGGGTCATGAAATTGATCTAGATTGCATAGTACTCGGGTTAGATGATTTTGATTGTATTGTTGGAATTGACATGTTAACAAAGTACAGAGCCACCGTGGATTGTTTCCACAAGATTGTCAGATTCAGACCAGAAATGGCAGAGGAGTGGAAATTCTACGGAAAGGGTTCCAGATCTCGGATTCCCTTGATCTCGGCTTTGTCTATGAATAAGTTGTTACAGAAAGGAGCAGATGGGTTCCTTGTGTATGCTGTAGATGTACAGAAATCTAGCCCGACATTGGCAGATTTGCCAGTAGTACGAGAATTTGCAGATATCTTTCCAGATGAGATCCCAGGATTACCTCCGGTGCGAGAGGTAGATTTTAGCATTGATTTGATTCCAGGTACCACTCCTATTTCGAGAGCTCCGTATAGGATGGCACCGATAGAGTTGAAAGAATTAAAGGCACAGTTGGAAGATCTTCTAGCCAAGGGATATATCAGACCTAGTGTATCTCCTTGGGGCGCTCCAGTGCTATTCGTGCGAAAGAAAGATGGATCGATGCGGTTGTGTATCGATTACAGGCAACTGAATAAGGCGACGATAAAGAATAAATATCCATTGCCTAGAATTGATGATCTATTTGATCAACTACAAGGATCGTCTGTATATTCCAAGATTGATTTACGATCCGGATATCATCAGCTTCGAGTTCGAGATGTAGACATACCGAAGACAGCATTTCGAACCAGGTATGGGCATTACGAATTCATTGTTATGCCTTTGGTTTGACAAATGCTCCGGCGGTATTCATGGGCTTGATGAATCAAATCTTTCAGAGGTACTTGGATGATTTTGTTATTGTCTTTATCGATGATATTTTGGTGTATTCTAAGAACATGATTGAGCATGCAGAACATCTCAGAATTGTGTTGCAAACACTGAGAAATGAGAAATTGTATGCCAAATTGTCTAAGTGCGAATTTTGGTTGAACCGAGTTGTCTTTTTGGGACATATCATATCGGGAGATGGTATCTCCGTAGATCCGAGTAAAGTGGAAGCTGTGATTAGTTGGCCGAGACCGACTTCTGTACCTGAAATACGCAGTTTCATGGGTCTCGCGGGATACTATAGACGATTCATTCAAGATTTCTCTCGTATTGCGAAGCCAATTACACAATTGACACAGAAGAATGCCCCATTCCTATGGTCTGAGGAGTGTGAGTCTGGCTTTCTGGAATTGAAGAAGAGGCTGACCAGTGCACCTGTCTTGATGATTCCTTCAGGTACGGGTGATTTCGTTGTATATTGTGATGCCTCTCACAGAGGGTTGGGATGTGTTCTTATGCAGCGAGGTCATGTAGTCGCATATGCCTCGAGACAGTTGAAGACTCACGAGATTCGATACCCCATTCACGATCTTGAATTGGCGGCTATCGTATTTGCACTGAAGATCTGGCGTCATTATCTTTATGGCGAGAAATTCGAGATCTATTCAGACCATAAAAGCCTAAAGTACTTGTTTTCTCAGTCGGAGTTGAACATGAGGTAGCGTAGATGGCTTGATCTGCTAAAAGACTTTGATTGTGAGATTAAATACTATCCAGGGAAGTCAAATGCAGCAGCAGACGCCTTGAGTCGAAAGGTTTGTTCCTTATCCTTATCGACGATAGGTGTTACGAAACTCGTTGAAAATTGCTGTTTTGCTGGAATAGAATTTGATACAGATAGGAAGCCACTACGACTTGCTACTATTCAAGTCGAGCCAAACTTGATCAGAAGAATAAAAGAAGCACAAAGAACAGATCAGAATGTGCGGAGATCGATTCAGATGGTCAGAACAGGACACGTATCAGAATATCGGGTGCGTGAGAATGTGTTGTACGTAAATAACCGTCTGGTTGTGCCGGATGTTTCAGAGTTGAGACATCAGATTATGTCAGAAGCACATTGTAGTCGGTTTAGTATTCATCCTGGTGGCCGAAAGATGTACAATGATCTGAAGACACAGTTCTGGTGGAAGCAGATGAAGTCAGACATTGCGGAATTTGTATCTAAATGCTTGAATTGCCAACAAGTGAAGGCCGAGAGGAAGAAGCCCGGAGGGTTACTTCAGAGTTTGTCTATTCCTGAATGGAAATGGGACCACATCTCCATGGATTTTGTGACGAAGTTACCCCGATCTTCTCGAGGCTGCGATGCGATTTGGGTCGTTATCGACCGACTGACCAAATCAGCTTGTTTTATTCCGTATAGAATGACTTACAGACATGATCAAATGGCGGAGATATATGTTCGAGAGGTAGTCAAATTACATGGTGTGCCGAAGTCTATCGTATCAGATTGGGATCCACGATTCACTTCACACTTTTGGCACAGTTTACAGCAGGCCTTAGGTACGACTTTACACCTGAGTACTGCTTATCATCCTCAGACAGACGGACAGTCAGAGCGGACTATCCAGACATTAGAGGATATGTTGAGAGCCGTAGTACTAGACTTTGGTACTAGTTGGCAAGATTCCCTACCTCTTTGTGAATTCTCCTATAATAACAGCTATCAGACGAGCATTGAGATGGCACCGTTTGAAGCGTTATATGGCAAGAAGTGCAGATCTCCGCTATACTGGGATGATATCTCAGAAGTACCAGAACTGGGGCCAGATATGATTCGTGACATGACAGAGAAGGTGAAACTCATTCAGAAGAGGATGAAGACAGCACAGGATAGGCAAGCCAAATACGCCAATATCAGACGTAGACCGTTAGTATTTGAGGAAGGAGATAGAGTATTCTTAAAGATTTCTCCATTCAGAGGCGTTGTTCGATTTGGTAAACGCGGGAAACTATCTCCTCGATACATTGGTCCTTACGAGATCCTTGAAAAGATTGGCGATCGAGCTTATCGACTTGCCCTTCCTCCTTCTCTATCCGGAATACATGACGAGTTTCATGTATCAATGTTACGAAAATATATGCCAGATGTTTCTCATGTCATTCAACATGACGAAGCTGAACTTGATCAGACGTTGAGCTATGTGGAACAACCGATACAGATTCTTGATCGGAAAAACAAGCAACTCAGAACGAAGAATATTCCACTTGTGAAAGTTCAGTGGAGTCGTCATGGCATCGAAGAAGCGACATGGGAGACAGAAGCAAGTATGCGACAGAAACACCCCGAATTCTTCCAATGATGTAAGTGTGTTATTACTTCGATGCTTACATTGATAGAATGATGTGTGAGTTCGAGGACGAACTCTTATCTAAGAGGGGGAGAAATGTAATGCCCGAGGATTTGATTATCGTAATTTGCTAGGAGATTAGTGAATTAAATAGATATAATTGTAAACGGGCCATTACGAGACCAGATTGGACAAAGAATCTAAATTTCACCAATTTCGGGCAGAACTAGTGGCGCCCGAGCGGTAGAAAGTGACCGCTCGAGCGCCAATGCTCAAGGGGAGTACGTTCGGGCAGAAGGTGTGGCGCCCGGGCGGTAATTTATGACCGCCCGAGCGCCAGAATCTCACACCGCGGCAGAACCTTCCGCGCCCGGGCGGTAGATTTTTACCGCCCGAGCGCCGAGCTCGCGCCCGGGCGGTAAGTTTCGACCGCCCGAGCGCCAAACCAGAATGGGCAAGAATGTGACACGTCTCATCAGCATGCAACAAGGATATATATAAACGAATTTTTCTTCAAAATTGATAAGAAATCAGAAAGGAGAAAGCTCCGAGAGCTTTTGGAAATTCTTGCGCTCGTATCTTTCAATCCGTACATCTGATTTGAAATCAGACTTCGGTACCGTGTTCCTATCGTTGTAGGCTACGCGTGGACGTAAGTTTTACTATGTTTTGGCATGTCTTGAAATTAGGATGTTGCAGGAATCAGATATGATTCATATATGTTGTTTCTGACATATTAGACATCGTATAATTACAAACGGATTTAAGAACGGACACCGTATAGAATTGTTATGAAATTTAGAGTTAAATTAACTGGGTGTTGGTACCAAATTTATACCGTTTTCAGTTATGAATTGGGGGAATTGATATAGATTGTTTAATATGGAGATTGTACAGTTGAAATGATACCGAAATCAAGTCTTTAAGTGGGTATGTATTGATTGAGATTAGAAATTGATAAATTGTGTATCAACATTTCCATTTCAGATTTGTATTGGTGACAGAGACAGAAATTGTGCAACGAAAGGTATAAGTCATGTTTTGTTTGGGGAGATGTAACTCAAATAAGATATTATTTGAGTTTCCCAACCAAAATCACATACGAGTATTATTAAATATTTTGTAACATGTTTATGAATTGTGTATAGCATTATATTCAATCTTTTAACATGTTATGCTTTGATTTCAGAATTGTATTCAAGCATGTATGATCAGTATGATATTCAGCCATGAATATGATTATACGTTGTTTACATATTGATATTCATTGCATTTGAGATAGGAGAGTCTTTGACAGGCATTGTCAAATATCTAGACGTTTCGGTGTATCTCAGCATAGGAGTAGGCATTACTCTTATTGCCGCCGTTGATACAGCTCAGACCGAAGTCTAGGAATGAGACGTACATTACCCCGATTGGAGGGTAGGTAGTGACGTCTTATTCACCCCGGGATCCCTAGAGTTCTAGTCGAGTCGAGTCCAGACATGGTTTGATTCGCCTTGCATTGCATGTGCATATGATGTCATGCATGATAACATGTTTCATGTTTAATTGATTATATGCATGTATACATGTTTATACTGGGATTTGTTCTCACCGGTTTTCCGGCTGTTGTTATGTCTGTATGTGTGCATAACAACAGGTGGGGCAGGATCTGGGTCACGCAGAGGATGAGAGATGGACATAGCGTGGTGATCTCGGGCATAGCAGATGGCTAGTAGTTGTACTGTATTTTATTACTAGTTGTTCAGAGTAGTTGGAACAAGACATATTGTACCTTCTGTTTGTATTTTAAATAAGGCATGTATGTTGTTTATATACCTTAGATTTAATATTAAAAAGCGAAAAATTTGACCCACTTTTTATATTAATGATCCGTTTTAATCCCAAAGAAAAGAATTAGAGCCCGGGTCCCCACACAAAACGAGGAGGAGGTAGTGGAAACTGTACAGTAGTAGGCTGTGGCGGTCTCTGCCCCTGAACACCGTAGGAAGCCCCTCGCTGCCTGATCAAGCCAGCCTCTGCTCCCTTCGCTCGGTTCAATGCCTCTGAAAAAGTACTAGGCCGGCCCGTGTTCACCAGGGTAAAAACATCGGGATTCAATCCGTTGATGAACTGATCGGCCACTGCCTCGTCGTTCCCTGCCACATGAGGTGCAAATCGTAGCAATGCAGAAAATTTAGACACATACTCCTCGATGTTCCACTGTCCCTGCTTCAGATTCGCAAATTCAGCTCCTTTATCGTTTCGGTAGGAAACGGGGAAGAAGCGCTGATAGAACTCATCCTTGAAGACTTTCCACGTAATGTCAATGCCTCGGTGCTCCAAGGCTCTCTTCGTAGTCAACCACCAGCTCTTGGCAACCACCTGCATCTGATGCCCTATTAGTTTCACACGTCGCTCATCAGTATATGCCAAAGACTCAAATAACATCTCGATATCATCAAGCCAGCTCTCGCACTCTAGTGCACTCTCTGTGCCCTTCAGGGTAGGCGGATGGAAGGACTGAAATCTCTTCAATAAGGTCTCCATCGGCGTAGCGGTGACATCCATCTGTGCACCTGATGTGCTACCCTGCTCTGGCTGTGGTATACGTCTAGGCGGCATAAATCTGATTACCAAACTGATTAGTACACAATTAATATCATCTGTCTCAGCCCTCCTCTGATCATAGACTCTGATCGAGAATCGGTTCTGATTCAGGCTTGAAATGCTGTAAATCAATTCAGATAATACAACACAACATATAGTAGGGAAAGCAATAATCATGCTAGCATCTCAAAAGCAAGGAAGATGACTCGATCTACCCCGCTCATTCTATTCTATCTCTGTCTACAGAACCTACTGCTCTGATACCACCTGTTGTGGGGACCCGGGCTCTAACTCAATTCTTTTGGGATTTAATTGGATCTTTGTTCGAAAATGTGGGTCAAAAATTTGCTTTTAACATTATTTCAAATGTATAATTAAAGCATCACAAGTCTATATATGAACTAAACGACATAAGATACATACCAGTCTGTTTAATACAACCATACACTAGTGTTTCAATATCAACTACAACCATGAGTAGTACAAGTTTCATAATAAAACACTAGTAATCTGCAATGCCCGAGATCTCCACGCTATCATCCATCTCTCATCTAGCTCGAGACCCAGATCCTGCCCCACCTGTTGCCATGCACACATACAGACACGACAACAGCCGGATAACTCCGGTGAGAAACATATCCCAGTATAAAACATGGATGCATGCAATGTCATAATCATGTACAAAAGCATAGAATATATCAAGTAACATGAATAAAATCTAAACATGTAGAAGAATACAAATCTGTATTCAACATTTAACTCTTGACTCGACTCATTTCTAATCTAGGGATCCCGGTGTGAATAAGACGGTCTGTCACCTACCCAACCACTCGGGGCAACGGTACGTCTTATTCCTAGACTTCGGTCAACTCTGTATCGAGGGTCTACACATATAGCAAATCTGCTCCTATGCGTCGATACACCGAAACGTCTAGTTTTGGCAAGTCTGCCAATATCTCCTATCTCAGGACTCGAATCTAAATCAATAAACAAAACATAACATAATCAAATGTAATAACAATCTAGTATGTGATTTAGGGAAACTCGTATCAAATCTGAATCGAGTTGTGCAATCCCGTGACCACATGAATTATACCTTTCTTGTCGCACTGTCTGTCAAGATCTCGAATCAAATGTCAAACCTGTCACTTCAAATCTGAAATGGCAATGTGTAGACACACCATATCAATCTCTAACTCAAAGGAACATATATGCAAATCAATAATAAATCTCGGTAAAAATCGACGGCATAACAGCGTAATTCTCGGTACCGGTCAACTCAAGAACATCATACTCAATCACAATCAACTCATAATCTCATCAACACATCCATATATATTCTGAAATCTGTACAATCTTAACATCATACATGCTGAAATTTAAAATAATAGCATACGGTGTCCGAAATTCGATCTGATAACGAATATACCAAGCTCAAGATATCAAGAACACATATTCTAACTCAAATCTGAATTTCTCCCAACATACACAATCTGAATTATGTTGAAATGTAACAAAACTTACATCCTTGAATAGCAACTGATGAGAGGAGTTCAAAACCGAAGTCGGATCTAAAATCGGATGGCTAAATCTTGCAAAACTTCAATTCTAATAAGAAGGAAACCTCTCACCTTCTTTGAAAATAGCTCTCGGTGCTTTCACTGAAATGGGGAAGAACTGAATCAGCACAAATCATATATATACCATGCCATGTGTCAGCTCAAGAGGAAAGGGTGGCATTTCTGCATGCAGCACCGCGGGTGCGGTGACTTAGGAGCGCGGGTGCGCTGTGCTTTCGGCAACATTTCATTTTCTGAATTCCGATGACCGCGGGTGCGGCTCTTGCATGACCGCGGGTGCGGTCTCAGCACCGCGGGTGCGGTATTGCTAGCACCGCGGGTGCGGTGTTGCTTCGCACATTTCCCTCAACTTTCTGTCACCTACACCGCGGGTGCCGTAGTCCTAGCACCGCAGGGGCGGTGTGGCTTCGGCCCTGCATCTCAAAATCTCATAATTCATGCATTCTTATCTCTACAATTCCCACATCAATAATGCCGATAATTCTCGAGCCTTACATATAAAATGTGCCATCTTAGAGAATCTATCCACAACAACAAAAATAGAATACATCCCCTTCTTTGTCCTAGGCAACCCCAAAATAAAGTCCATAGAATTGTCAATCCAAGTTCTTTTTAAGAATAGCACGCAAAGGTGTTCCCAAAGTTCTATTGACAACTTCAGTTTGAGGATGACAAGTAGTAGAATACAACAATTTTGTGCCAAGTTCAGCCCATAAAGTCTTCCAAAAGTAACTTAAGAATTTAACATCGCGACCAGAAACAATAGTCCTAGGCATGCCATGCAACCTAACGACTTCTCTAAAGAACAAATCCGCAATGTTTGAATCATCATCGCTTTTATGACAAGCTATAAAATGTGCCATCTTAGAAAATCTATCCACAATAACAAAAATAGAATCCCTCCTCTTCTTAGGCCTAGGCAACCCCAAACTAAAGTCCATAGAAATGTCAATCCAAGTTCCTTTTAAGAATAGCACGAAAAAGTGTTCCCAAAGTTCTATTGACAACTTCAGTTTGTCCATCCGTTTGAGGATGACAAGTAGTAGAAACCAACAGTTTTGTGCCAAGTTTAGCCCATAAATTATTCCAAAAGTAATTTAATAATTTAACATTGCGACGAGAAACAATAGTCCTAGGCATGCCATGCAACCTAGCGACTTCTCTAAAGAACAAATCCGCAATGTTTGAAGCATTATTGGTTTCATGACAATCTGTAAAATGTGCATCTTAGAGAATCTATCCACAACTACAAAAATGGAATCCCTCCTCTTCTTAGGCCTAGGCAATCCCAAACTAAAGTCCATAGAAATGTCAATTCAAGTTCTTTTTAAGAATAGCACGCAAAAGTGTTCCCAAAGTTTTATTGACAACTTCAGTTTGTCCATCTGTTTGAGAATGACAAGTAGTAGAAAACAACAATTTTGTGCCAAGTTTAGCCCGTAAATTTTTCCAAAAGCAACTCAAAAATTTAACATTGCGACGAGAAACAATAGTCCTAGGCATGCCATGCAACCTAGCGAATTCTCTAAAGAACAAATCCGCAATGTTTGAAGCATCATCGGTTTCATGACAAGCTATAAAATGTGCCATCTTAGAGAATCTATCCACAACTACAAAAATAGAATTCCTCCTCTTCTTAGGCCTAGGCAACTCCAAAATAAAGTCCAGAGAAATGTCAATCCAAGTTCTTTTTAAGAATAGCACGCAGAAGTGTTCCCAAAGTTCTATTGACAACTTTAGTTTGTCCATCCGTTTGAGGATGACAAGTAGTAGAAAACAACAATTTTGTGCCAATTTTAGCCCATAAATTATTCCAAAAGTAACTCAAAAATTTAACATTGCGACGAGAAACAATAGTCCTAGGCATGCCATGCAACCTAGCGACTTCTCTAAAGAACAAATCCGCAATGTTTGAAGCATCATCGGTTTTATGACAAGCTATAAAATGTGCCATCTTAGAGAATCTATCCACAACAACCCCAAAATAAAGTCCATAGAAATTTCAATCCAAGTTCTTTTTAAGAATAGCACGCAAAAGTGTTCCCAAAGTTATATTGACAACTTGAGTTTGTCCATCCGTTTGAGGATGACAAGTAGTAGAAAACAACAATTTTGTGCCAAGTTCAGCCCATAAAGTCTTCCAAAAGTAACTCAAGAATTTAACATCGCGACCAGAAACAATAGTCCTAGGAATGCCAAGCAACCTAGCGACTTCTCTAAAGAACAAATCCGCAATGTTTGAAGCATCATCGGTTTCATGACAATCTATAAAATGTGCCATCTTAGAGAATCTATCCACAACTACAAAAATGGAATCCCTCCCCTTCTTAGTCCTAGGCAATCCCAAACTAAAGTCCATAGAAATGTCAATCCAAGTTCTTTTTAAGAATAGCACGCAAAAGTGTTCCCAAAGTTCTATGGACAACTTCAGTTTGTCCATCCGTTTGAGGATGACAAGTAGTAGAAAACAAAAATTTTGTGCCAAGTTTAGCCCATAAATTATTCCAAAAGTAAATTAAAAATTTAACATTGCGACGAGAAACAATTGTCCTAGGCATGCCAGGCAACCTAGCGACTTCTCTAATGAACAAATCAGCAATGTTTGAAGCATCATCGGTTTCATGACAAGCTATAAAATGTGCCATCTTAGAGAATCTATCCGCAACAACAAAAATAGAATCCCTCTGTAATGCCCGAGAAATTTGATCCTAATAATCTCTAATTATTGAAATATAATTTGATATGATTATTAAAGGATTAATCGGGACACGAAATAAGAGTTCATATAACTTGTGTAAGTTCTGGACAGAAGTAGTGGCGCCCGAGCGGTAGATTACGACCGCCCGAGCGCCAATATTCTGTAGGAGAAGGATTCGGGCAGAAGAGATGGCGCCCGAGCGGTAATTTATGACCGCCCGAGCGCCAATGTATAAATCCGAAAGGAATCGGACAGAAACTGCCGCGCTCGAGCGGTAGTTTATTACCGCTCGAGCGCCAGCCGAGATTCAAGAAAAGGTGACACGTTTCTCCAACATGCAGCTTAGGATATATATATACATCTTTACGTTGGTTTCTTCAGAAAAATCGAGAAAAGGGTCAGAATATATGTGTTGAAAATCCTTACGCCTTTTCTGAGAAATCCTTCCGTCAGAATTTGAATCCGACTTCAGTACTGTAATCCTATCGACGTAGGCTACACTTTGACGTAAGTTTTGCTACTTTTTGACATGCTTTGAAATTATGCTATTGTCAGAATTGAATAGGATTCATATATGATGTTCTTTACATGTTAGACATCATAGAATCGAAGTCAGATTTAGAAACGGACTGATTATGGAATTGTTATGAATTTTTTTTAGGGTATATTGAGTTATACCGGATAGATTTGAATTGTGACTGGATTACAGATTATACTGGATATGGGTTATGGATTGTAACTATTATCTGGTGATGTTGTATTGACGGGAATACTGAAATTGTACCGTTATACCGTTGATTTTGAATTAAATCCAGATTGATCAGATTGTTATCAATTTGAATGGTATATTGACATGAGATTATTGATATTGTCATTGCCAGACAGGCTGTGAGTTCAGGACTTCGACTGAGCCAGAAACCGACGAAAGAAAGGTATAAGTCAATGTGGTATTGGGAGATGGATTTGAGTCGGTTTAGACTTGGGTTTCCCTAAATCACATACTTTATTTTATTGCATGGATAATTGCATTACATTGATTAATGTGCATGTTCTCTTGAATTTAGATGACAGGTATTAGACGAGTTATCTTGTGACAGAAGTGCCGGATAGTGGTGGTATCGCCACGGCACATTGCACGATGTCTCAAGATAGGATATTAGCGATAGAGCTACAGTCCTTGACGGTTAGGTCAGGATACTGGATGTGTGGTTATATCGAGTAATGGAATCTATTACGGAATTCGATATAGGAACACCATATTTGGTTATATCGAGTAAAGGGTATAGGAATTCTTCTATTACGGAATTCGATATAGGAATACCAGGGCACTGGTTATATCGAGTAATAGAGATTATGGTTCCATCCTTTACGGAATTCGATATAGGAATACCACATCTGGAAACCGGGATCCCTAGACTAGGATTGAGTCTAGTCTGAATTATGATTGATGTCGACAGTTTGATTTGATATTGTTTATGTTTCAGATTTTGATACATATTCATGTTACCTAATTACATGCTTTATATTGTTTGTATGATTGCATGTTTCATTGATTTATACTGGTGATTATATTCTCACCGGTATATCCGGCTGTTGTCTTGTCTGTATGTGTACTTGACAACAGGTGGGACAGGTCCAGGGTCGAGGAGATGAAGAGCTAGATCGTGATTAGAGTGGTGGCACCGGACTTGGACTAGATGTAGGGTTAAACACTTGACTTTAGTTTTAAACCCTAGTTTGAATAAATGTTGAAATACATGATTTGTATTTTATATACTGATATGTATCTATGTTGTATGTCACTACGTTCCGCATTTTAAAAAAAAAATTAGACCCTGTTTATTTATTATTAACTAGTCCCAATGATGATTAAGAACTTGATTAGCGTCCGGGTCCCCACAACAGGTGGTATCAGAGCGATAGATCCGTGAGATTGAGATAGGAGCTAGTGAGCGGGGTAGAATGAGATTTTCTTTCCTTGCTTTTGATTGCTAGCATGTTTACTGCTTTAATACATGTTACCTGACTTATCTGCTATTGATATGGTATTGTGTATTATTGGAATGGATCAGCTGTAAGATGATCCAGGGAGGCTTGAAACAGGATTATTGTTGGAACTGCTAACCCTTTTGGTTATCAGATATGCCTCCGAGGAGAATGCCAAAACAGGGGAGTACCTCGAATCCTCCCATGGATGTGACACCTACAGCAATGGAGAAATTGCTGAAAAGGTTTCAGTTATTTCATCCACCGACTTTGAAAGGAACGGAGAACTCCGTGGAATGTGAAAGTTGGTTGGACGACATTGAATCACTGTTTGACTCTTTGGAGTATACTGAGGAAAAGAGGGTGAAACTGATAATACACCAGTTGCATGACGTTGCTAAACACTGGTGGATTACGACTAGAAGGGCATTGGAACAGAGAGGTACGGCCATTACCTGGAATGTGTTTAAGACTGAATTCTATCTACGGTTCTTTCCAGTTTCTTATAGGAAGGACAAGGGAGCCGAGTTTGCAAACCTGAAACAAGGCCAGTTGAACATTGAGGATTATGTGGCTAAGTTTTCGACATTGCTCCGATTTGCTCCCCACGTAGCTGAACATGATGAGGCCGTAGCAGACCAGTTCATAAATGGTCTAAATCCTGAAATTTTTACTTTGGTGAATACTGGGAGGCCCAACAACTTCACCGATGCCCTAAACAGAGCCAAGGGAGCCGAGGCAGGCCTGATGAGGCAGAAAGAGGCTTCGTTTGTGGTTCCAGTATCGGGACAACAACCACCTCCTCGATTTGAAGGTGGCAGCAGCAGTAGTACCGGGAAGAAGGATTTCTTGAAGGCTAGAGGGAAGCAATTCAAGAAATCAGGGACTACCTCGTCCAGTTCGAGTGGCTTGAGACAGATCGGTCAGAGCCAAAGTTATACGGGACCATACTGTGGTACTTGTGGAGGGAGACATTCCACAGATCAGTGCCGAGGAGTAGTTGGCAGCTGTCGTATCTGTAAACAGCAAGGACACTTTGCCCGAGTGTGTCCCCAGAGGAGTGCCCAGGGATCACAGGCAGCTGAGTCATCGGGATCCGTGGCTCAGGCAGGGAGACGATCTTCTGCCGTTCATTCCTTTCAGCCAGCACCGTCTACTTTGTCACAGCAGAGGCCAGGAGGGGGCCAGATCGTGAGCCAGCCTCCGAGACAGCAGGCCAGAGTTTTTGCTTTGACCGAGGAGCAGGCACAGGATGCACCCGATGATGTAGTTGCAGGTAACTGCTTTATTTCTGGTTATCCTGCTTACGTACTGATTGATACTGGTGCATCACATACTTTTATGTCTGAGCGATTTGCTTTAATGCATTCATTGCCTGTTGAGTCCTTAGCTACGGTAGTATCTGTCACGTCTCCGTTAGGAACAGGTTTGATATCGGTGAAATCCGTGAAATCGTGTATACTGCAGTACGACGGGCATACGATTGATTTAGACTGTATTGTTCTTGGTTTATCCGATTTTGATTGTATTGTCGGCATCGACATGTTGACCAAGTACCGAGCTACAGTCGATTGTTTCCACAAGATAGTTCGATTCAGACCTGAGATGGCTAATGAGTGGAAATTTTATGGTAAGGGTTCTCGAGCGAGAATTCCTTTGATATCTGCTATGAATATGACTCGATTATTGCAGAAGGGAGCGGATGGATTCCTGGTATATTCAGTTGATTTACTGAAAACGAGCCCAGCATTGGCGGATTAGCCAGTGGTGTGTGAGTTTGCTGATGTCTTTCCAGATGAGATTCCTGGATTGCCTCCGATTCGAGAGATAGACTTCAGCATTGAGTTAATGCCAGGAACAGTCCCGATTTCGAGAGCTCCTTACAGGATGGCACCGATCGAGTTGAAAGAATTGAAAGAACAGTTGGAGGATTTACTGGCCAAGGGATATATTAGACCGAGTGTATCTCCTTGGGGTGCTCTAGTACTGTTCGTGAGAAAGAAAGATGGGTCGATGAGACTTTGTATCGACTACCGGCAACTGAACAATGCAACGGTAAAGAATAAATATCCCTTGCCTCGTATTGATGATCTGTTCGATCAGTTGCAAGGTTCATCTGTGTATTCCAAGATTGACTTGAGATCTGGATACCATCAACTGAGAGTCAGGGATTCTGATATCTCAAAGACAGCATTCAGAACCAGGTATGGACACTATGAATTTATTGTCATGCCATTTGGTTTAACGAATGCACCAGCGGTATTTATGGGATTGATGAACCGTGTATTTCAGAAATACTTGGATGATTTTGTTATCATATTCATTGATGATATATTGATTTATTCGAAGAATATGATTGAGCATGCTAATCATCTGAGGATGGTGTTGAGAATTTTGAGGGCAGAGAAACTGTATGCTAAATTGTCAAATGCGAGTTTTGGCTGAAACAGGTTGTGTTTTTGGGTCACATTATATCGGGAGACGGTATATCAGTTGATCCCAGTAAGGTTGAGGCAGTGATTTCTTGGCCGAGACCTACATCTGTGCCGGAAATCCGCAGTTTTATGGGTTTGGCAGGATATTATCGTCGATTCATTAAAGATTTTTCGAGTATTGCCAAACCAATTACGCAGTTGACTCAGAAGAATGCTCTGTTTAATTGGTCTGAAGACTGTGAGACCAGTTTTATTGAACTGAAAAAGAGACTGACCAGTGCGCCTGTGTTGACGATTCCTTCAGGCACTGGTGGATTTGTCGTTTATTGTGATGCATCTCACCGAGGATTGGGTTGTGTTTTAATGCAGTGGGGGCATGTGATTGCTTGTGCCTCAAGACAGCTGAAACCCCATGAAACTCGTTACCCAATTCATGATCTTGAATTGGCAGCCATAGTCTTTGCATTGAAGATATGGCGACATTACCTGTACGGTGAGAAATTCGAAATATATTCTGATCATAAAAGCTTGAAATATCTGTTTTCACAATCTGAATTGAATATGAGACAGAGAAGATGGCTGGATTTATTGAAAGACTTCGATTGTGAAATCAAGTATTATCCAGGGAAGTCCAATGCAGCAGCAGATGCACTGAGTCGAAAGGTATGTGCACTATCCTTATCGACGATGGGTGTATCGAATTTGATTGAAGATTGCTGTTTGTCTGGATTAGTATTTGAGACAGATCGTCAGCCTCTGAGATTGTGTGCTGTTCGAGCTGAACCAGAGCTGCTTTTGGAAATTAAAACAGCTCAGAAAGTTGATCAGAATGTACAGAATTCTATTGCGATGGTCAGAACTGGACATCAATCGGAATATCAGGTTCGTGACAATGTCTTGTATGTGAATAATCGTATTGTTGTTCCAAATGTTTCAGAATTGAGACAGCGAATACTGTCAGAAGCGCACAACAGTCGTTTTAGCATTCATCCTGGTGGTAGGAAAATGTATAATGATTTAAAGACACAGTATTGGTGGAAACAAATGAAATCTGATGTGACTAAATTTTTAGCCAAGTGTCTGAATTGCCAACAGGTGAAAGCTGAAAGAAAGAAACCAGGAGGATTGTTACAGAGTTTGTCCATTCCTGAATGGAAATGAGATCACATTTCCATGGATTTTGTGACACAGTTGTCGAGATCCTCCCGAGGTTGTGATGCGATTTGGGTCGTGATTGATCGATTGACCAAATCAACATGTTTTATTCCATACAAGATGACATATAGATATGATCAGATGGCCGATATCTATGTCAAGGAAGTGGTAAGATTGCACGGAGTGCCGAAGTCGATTGTTTCAGACCGTGATCCTCGATTTACTTCGCACTTCTGGCAAAGTTTACAGCAAGCTCTTGGTACGAAGTTACATCTTAGTACCGCATATCATCCACAGACTGACGGACAGTCAGAGCGTACGATTCAGACATTGGAAGATATGCTGAGAGCTGTAGTGCTGGATTTTAGCACTGGATGGCAAGATGCATTGCCACTTTGTGAGTTTTCGTACAACAATAGCTATCAAACGAGTATCGAGATGGCACCATTTGAAGCGTTGTACGGAAAGAAATGCAGATCCCCATTGTATTGGGATGATATCTCTGAAGTTCCTGAGACTGGACCTGATATGATCAGAGATATGACTAAGAAAGTGAAATTAATTCAGAAGAAAATGAAGGCAGCCCAAGACCGACAAGCCAAATATGCCAACCTCAGACGACGACCGTTGGTATTTGAGGTAGGAGACCGAGTATTCCTAAAGATTTCTCCTTTCAGAGGTGTTGTCAGATTTGGCAAGAAAGGGAAATTGTCTCCACGATATGTCGGTCCTTATGAAATTCTTGAGAAGATAGGAGATCGTGCCTATCGACTAGCATTACCGCCTTCATTATCTGGGATACATGATGTCTTTCATGCGTCGATGCTGCGGAAATATCTCCCTGATGATTCTCACGTGATTCAGCCAGACGAGACCGAGCTGGATGAGACATTGAGTTATGATGTGAATCTGGCCGGGCATGTTGTTCAAATTATTGATAAGCAAGGGAGAAGGGCTCGTGATGCATGGGAGCACGTTGGAAAGCCGAAGGAACATTATTCAAGCATTATTTTGAGGAACCGAGGCTGCACGGACCCGAGCACGGAGGCATACACGGGGTCCGTGTCCATTGTTTTCCGGAGAGTAATTTTACAGAGCCTACACGGACCCTCACCCGGAGGCCTACACGGGGTCCGTGCCCTTTAGTTTTGATGGAGAGTTAGTTTCCTAAATAAGAGTTTTATTTATTTTGGTAACTATATTTCATATCTTTTTGATTTGTAGTCAATATATAGACGAATTTTATTGATTGTAAAGACAACATTGATTATTATTCATCTTTTATGATATTGAGAATTCTCTCAACACAAGATTAAGTTTCGTTATAACTTTTGCGTTGTATCAAATCAAACTTATCAAAAGATTTATCTTTTGTGGCGTTTGTCAATCGAGTATCACGAGGGTTGCCAAGGGCGGGTTCTTTGGAGGTTCTCTTGAAACGCGATTGTTTATACTCGTGTTTATTTGTTGCTAAACTCTTGCTAGTTTAGAGGTGAATATCACACCTATCCATTACTTGTTTCAAAGATCGGGAAAACACACGAGTCTTGTTATCGTAATTGAATAGAGGGTGCGATTGTTTAATCGTGTTTGCTATTTATTCGTGTCAAGGTTCGCGTCATTTGGTATCAGAGCTCAAGGTTTTTGATTCAAGTAAGCGTATCCATTCATCGCCGGATTCGTGAATACTATTCATCGCCGGAATTCGCGATTACTATTCATCGCGATTACTGTTCAAGCCGGATTTACTATTCACCAGATTTACTGTTCACGATCGGATTTACTATTCACGCCGGAGTACTATTCATTCCGGAGTTACTATTCACGCCGGAAGCACTGTTCTACCGGAATTACTGTTCACGGTACTGTTCACCCGAAAAAAAAAAATTTGAATCGGGTATTTGTTGGAATTTTAGCGCTTATATTTCGGCGTTAAGTTTGTCCTTTTCGTTTAGTCGCATTCTAGTCAATTTTTAAAGTTGCTTGTTCTTGTCTGGTCTAAGTGAGTCGAATTTCGGACGTCACAGGATTGATCTCATAAGTTTGATACGTGGAAGCCACGAGACTTAAGCGCCCCTTGAGAATTCTCACTTGAGTGAAAATATTTGAGTGGGGTGAATTTTCATTGGAGTGATTTGTGAGGTTTTGTGGTGAGGGAAAAAGACGAGTGCGAGTAAATTTTCATTGGAGTGACTAGTGAGAATTTGTGGTGAGGAAACTTTATTCTTTATTGTTTTATACTAACCTTTTTCTTGCAGGTATAATGATCGACGGACGTCAATTTAAAACGATGCTAGGAGGGTTGGATAGAAGGTGGGAGAAGGAGTTTAAGTCTCAACGAAAAAAATATCGGAGGTGTGAAGAAGAGGAGATGTATGATGTGCATATTGATGAGAATAGGCGAGGTAGTAGAGTCGGAGGAGATACGTTGTTGAACATGGATCGTTATAGGAGATTTGATGAGGATAAGGGGTATAGAAGCCGAGAAGGTTATAGACTGAGTGGTACGAAGATGACAATTCCATTTTTCAGTGGGGAAGCCGATCCAAAGGTGTACCTTGAGTGGGAAGAGAGAATGGAGTGTGTATTTGAGAAACGGGAGGATTATACCGAAGCAATGAAGGTAAGACGAGATTGCAGTGAGTTTACCGACTATGCTAGTACTTGGTGGGTTAAGTTAGTACTAGGTAGGAGACGATGTGGGCATGACCCTATAGTTACATGGGATGAGATGAAAATGGTGATGAGGAAGCAGTTTGTTCCAAATCACAATGCTAGGAGGTGCAACTCGAGCGGTAGGCAGGGAATTGACTCGTGGGAGGAGTTCTTGACATCCGCACGAAGGTCGAGTGGAGAGAAGAAGGTCATAACTAGACCGAAGTTGGTTTCGAAGCTTGAATAACAAGGTACATTTAAAAACTCAAATTCTCGTACTTGTGATATTCAATGTGTTTGGTGTCTAGAGTTTGGACATCATATTAGCCAATGTCCAATTGAGGATATGAAGGTAGTGGACTCCACTTCCAACCTTGAAGCCAAACTTGTGGATGATTTGAATGTTGATATTGTGTCTCATGCGAGTATTGAGTGTTGTGCTGTGGAGGGTGAGTTATTAGATGATGTGCAAGTTGTTTCTTTTGCTCCGCTGTCTACGAATGTCATTTGTATTGACGAATCAATTTGTTATGAGTTGAGAGAAAAAGAAAATGAGATGGTCGAAAAAAAGAGTGATAAAAAAAGTGAGATGGCCCTCGATGAAAAAAAAGAGTTGTGTGAAAAAGAGGCCAAAGAAAAAGAAAAAGAAAAAGAAAAGAAATATAATTTGAAGGCCCAAAAGAGTGAAAATAGTGAGGATGAGAGTTGTTTAATTTTGTATAAATCTCTCCAAGTACCTAGGTACAAAGATGAGATTTACATATCCAGTGATAATATAGCCGGTTCAATCCCGAGCATCGTTATTTCTCATTTGCAGGGTTATGATGAAGTTGTGATGAGGGGACGAGCAAAAGTGGAAGGTGTAAAAATGCAATGGGGTGATCCATTTGTGTTGAGAGCAATCACCGTGAGGTAAGCATAGTTGCCCACGCAACAAGCATGAGGTATGATTTTAGTCCTTATCTTAATTCATTGTTGTGTTGTGCTCAAGAATTTGGGGTGAGTGATGAAAGTGTGATGTCCAAATGGCCTAACTATGAGTTAACGATCTTGTCGAGGCGTCACAAAATTGAGAGTGGTGATATATTGAATGGGCTAGATTCAAATGTGATTGATTTTGAGTGTTCAAAGATTGTCAAGTTGATAAGGCTTTGTCATGGCAATGACTTGTGTGAAATTGAATTCAATTCATGTGATGAGTTGAATGATTACATGGATAGTACATTTAATGTGTTCTATTTGCATGATTCTTACTTGTTTGATGATGGCTTTGGAAATAGCATGAATGAATGTAAGAATTTTATGTGCATAATGAGTAAAAATTTAAGGAGAATAAATTCTTCATTCTATATTCATTGCATGAGTTATGTACTAGTGATGCATATAGTGGTGTTTTTATCTTTGATAAAATGCATGATTATATGTGTTGGTTGCATATGAAGAGGTATGTTGAGTGGGATTGTGAGGCATGCATTGCATATAAGAGATTGACATTTTGCCTAGATTCTTATATCATGCATGAACTATGTCTTATTCCTAGTGAGCTATGGTCGTACACATGTATGGATTTCATTTTTGTGTTAACTAGGTCTAAGAAGGGGAGAAATTTAATTTTCGTGATGCTTAATGGTATTTTATCATTTGGTGCCATTTGTTATTTGATGTTTGGTCAAGTTGATGAGTTTGTAGGAAAGACAATGGTGATGTTGGGAATTCCAGTGCTAAGGGAGCGGGCAAACGATAGCGTCTACAAACTTGAGCTTAGAGGTAAGCATGTTGTAATGCCCGAGAATTTAATTACCGTAATCTGAGATTAATCTGAAATGATTTATAGAATTAATCAAGATGATTATAGACGGAACGGATCGGACTAGAACACATGAGAAAGGTGTAAAATGTGTGTGCCAAGGAAGAGCCCCCGCGCACATGCGCTGTATGGATTGGCGCACATGCGCGGAGCTGGCCGAGGCTTGCGCGCACATGCGCGAGATAATGCGCGCACATGCGCGGCAGGGCCAGAACCCGTGGCGCATATGCGCGAGTAGAGTGGCGCATATGCGCGGGAGGGCCAGAAGGGGTGGCGCATATGCGCGGAATTAATGGCGCATATGCGCGAGTAGCTTTTTCGCCGAGACAGTAGGTCTCGCGCATATGCGCGAGTAGTGGCCGCGCATATGCGCGAGACGTGCTGCGTGAAGAAGTATGCCACGTTTTTCTACATGCATGGAGTATATATATATACATATAACAAGCGTCTCTCATTCAAAATAAGCAAAGGAAATCGAGAATTGAAGGGAAAACTTCGTTCTTAATTTTCGAAATCGATTTGCGAGTAAACCGTCTATCTGAATTGAAATCCGACTTCGGTACTGTGTTCCTATCAACGCAGTCTACGCAAGGACGTAAGTTTTATTACGTTTAGACAATATTTGATTTTATGATGTTGTCAGAATTGAATATGATTCAGATATGGTATTTCTACTACCGTAGATATTGTAGAATCGAAGTCAGATTTAGAAACAGATTGTTTATGGAATTGTTATGAATTTTAGAATTGATTTGATTGAGATTGCTATCAGAATTATGCTGTTATTCATGTTAAAGTGTACAGATACTGAAGTTATAGATTGTACTGAGATTTATTAGGAATTCTGGTATTATCATTGTGATGTTAAGACTGACAGGGTTACAAGACTGTATTGTTATGCCGTCTAAACATCAGTGGGTACAGATTGATCAGATTCAGTATTGGTTTCTGTTATCTTGTGATATGGTTGATATGAATCAGATTGTAGTTATTCAGATATTGACCAGACAGATTGTGAATTGGATTACACATTGATACAGTGTATTGGTTATTGTCATTTCAGATCAGATATGGACAAATTCGACTTCGAGATGTCGTCTTCATCAGATCAGGAAGACAAAGGTATAATTCATGTGATATTCGGGAAGAAACAACTCAATCGAGACCATCCTTGAGTTGCCCAATAAATCACATACTATATTCTTGTTTATGTTTTGATTTTAGCATGATATTCAAATGTATGTGATTATTGTCATATTCAGCTATGAATATGATGATGCTTTGTTACAGATTGTTATTCATTGCATTTAAGATAGGAAAGTCTTGACAGTCATTGTCAGACTTCTAGACGTTCGGTGTATCTCAACTTAGGAGCAGGTATTACTCCTATTGCAGCCATTGATACAGCTCGAACCGAAGTCTAGGAATAAGACGTACGGTTACCACGATCGGTTGAGTAGGTAACAGGCATTGACGTCTTATTCATCACGAGATCCCTAGAGTTCTAGTCGAGTCAAGTCTAGACATGATTTGATTAGGACTGCATGCTTATATGGATGTGGTTCCTAGATCATGGGGCCCATCGTTATTGCTTTCAGGCATGATAGCATGTTTGTATGATTTAGATTGTTTTATGCATGTTTACCTGATTTGAGTTGCATGCTTATTTGATTATTTCGTAGATTATGAAATATATTGTTTTTATACATGATGGCATGTTTTATGAATTAGTTTGTTTATATACATGCGTACCATGTCTTATACTGGGATTTATTCTCACCGGAGTTATCCGGCTGTTGTCTTGTTTTGTATGTGTGCATGACAACAGGTGGGGAAGGATCGGGGTCAAGAAGATGATAAGAGAAGACGAGTTTAGCGTGGTGATTCCGGACTTACAGTAGACTTGGTTTTATTACTTGACTTTAGTAGTTGAACCTTAGATTAGATTATTGTACATTTAATACTGAAATGTATTTTATACAGATATGTATAGTATTTAGATTCCATTACCTTCCGCAATTGTGTATTAAAAAGAAAAAATTTTAGACCCTGTTTTATCTTAATTGATAATTAAATCCCAATGATGATTAAGAAAATGATTAGCGTCCGGGTCCCCACAACAGGTGGTATCAGAGCGAGGTTAGTTCTTTCAGAGCTATAGATTCCTTAGCGATGAATATCGTAGAAGTTAGTTCCTTTAGAGATTTGATCTGTTAGCTATAGATCTTTTAGCGATAGATCTTTTAGATTGAGATAGTCAGAATTGATAGATCTTTTAGACTGACTTAGATTAAGATAGAAGAGAATGAGCGGGGTAGATTAATTTTCTTTCCTTGCATGTTTGTGCTAGCATGAGATTGATTTTAATGTTGACTGACATTGTGTGCTAGCATGAGACTATGTGTTACTGCTTAAAGATACATGTTTACCTGATTATATGATTTGAATTGGTATTATGTATTCTTGAATATGAATCAGATCGGATTCATGATCAGCAGTAAGATGATCATGATCAGAGAAAGATTGGTACAGATTTGTAGTACTAGATTTCTAATGTGTTTGGTAATCAGATGTACCGCCCAGAAGAATTCCAGAAAGAGGCAGTACTTCATATGATCAGACAGGTAGGTCAGAACCTCAGATAGATGTGTCAGAAATTCAGATGGAAACACAGGTACAGAGGTTCCAGTCGTTTCAGCCGCCGGTTCTGAAGGGAAATGAGACGTCAGCAGATTGTGAGAAGTGGCTTGAGGAGACAGAAATGTTATTTGAATTTCTAAATTTCACAGATGAGTGTAGAATTAGGCTTGTTGAGAACCAATTGCATGAGACTGCAAGAAGATGGTGGTTACTCACCAAAGGAGCTTTAGAGCAGAGTCGTTCAGTGATTACGTGGAAGATCTTCAAGGTTGAGTTCTACCAAAGATTCTTCCCCGTATCATATAGAGAGGACAGAAGTGCAGAGTTCACGAACCTAAGACAAGGACAGATGAGTATCGATGAGTATTTGGCACAGTTCTTCACCTTGTTACGTGAGAACCAATTGCATGAGACTGCAAGAAGATGGTTGTTACTCACCAAAGGAGTTTAGAGCAGAGTCGTTCAGTGATTACATGGAAGAACTTCAAGGTTGAGTTCTACCAAAGATTCTTCCCCGTATCATATAGAGAGGACAGAAGTGCAGAGTTCACGAACCTAAGACAAGGACAGATGAGTATCGATGAGTATTTGGCACAGTTCTTCACCTTGTTACGGTTTGCCCCTTTTATAGCTAGAAATGATCATGCTATATCTAGTCAGTTCATTCAGGGATTAAATCCAAAAATACGTACATTGGTGAATGTGAAGCCATCGAGTAGTTTTGCTGATACCTTGAACAAGGCCAAAAGAGCAGAAACGGTTCTGACAGGACAACAGGGAGTCTTATATGATCTTCCAACATCAAATCCACAGCCACTGCCTTCTAGAGTTGAGATTGGCAGCAGCAGTGATAGGAAGAAAGAACCATTGAAGATTCAAAAGAAACAGTTCAAGAAGTTAGGAAGTGATTCCTCTAGTTCCAGCAGTCCTAGTCCGAGCTATACCGGAGTGTATTGTAGGACGTGTGGAGGGCGACATTCCACAGAACAATGTAAAGGAGTGCTTGGTAAATGTAATGTGTGTAAGCAAACGGGACACTTTGCTAAGGTTTGTCCCCAGAAGGGTTCTCGAAGATCTTAAAGAGCAGGGTCATTGGTGATAATGACTGAAGAGCAGACTCAGAATTCACAACAGGTACTATTTCTTGTATGATTATATGCATAGGTATGGATATGTACTAATGCATTATTTATGAGTATCTGTGATTGGATAGCATGAAGATATGCTGTATCTGTTGGGTCTGTGTATACTGTAGTATTGATTCCTTGGTTGTTGAGGAATGTGTTGATATCAAAGATCTCTGTGACATGTTATATACTACAGTGAGGTGAACCCGGGATTGGGCTAGATTATGAGGTACTTGTGTTATATGATTTAGATTTCATTATTGATATGTAATGCTAAACAAGTACAGAAATATCGTAGGATGTGTTTCAAAAATAGTAAGATTAAGACCAGAGTTAGTTGAGAAATGAGGATTTCTAGATCCAGATTCCTTAGATCATTGTACTGTTATGACTCGATTAGCACAGAAAGGAACAGATGGTATCCTTATGTGTTTGGTAGATATACTGAAATCGAGTCTAACGGTGACAGATTTGCCCGTAATGTAATAGTTAACTGGTGTTTGCTTAGGTAAGATGTCAGATGGGTTCTCTATCAGAAAGAATTGAAAGAATTGACAGATTAAAGTATGGGCGAAGGAATCCAGTTGATTGTGTATTTCTCTTGAAGACATTTTAGTTCTGTTTCTAGATTGACAGATTATCTCTTAAGGGGTATTTTGAAGAATTATGCTTGTTATATCTATGATGTCGGGATATATCCACAGCATCTGATTGTTTATATTGAATATTGGAAGACTGGGTTAAATATTCCGAGAACTGTGATTCTTGTATACAGCAATGGGTCAGGTATGGATCCGAATGCAGTTATTGATACAGGTTTATATGCAGACTATGCGGTATCAGGAATGTCAGAATTAGAAGAATGTCAGATATGTCAGAACTTTCTTATCTGATTTGGACAGATTATCTTATTCTGATTATCTTCTTCTTGTGTTGATTTACATCTGCTGAGTATTGTTATGATTCTAAATCAGTATTTGAGACATCTTATATTGTTTGGGAGTATATTCTAATTGCAGATGAGAGAAAGCAGTTGATCTGGGCAGTATGAAGATTGGTCAGCCAGCCAGAATCTATTATGTTATGAGTTTCTTAAACTCACTAGATCAGCATAGGACATTTCTATTCTGAGTTTGATTTATTGTTATTGTAATTATTATTCAGTGTGTGATACTATGCAGTTCCAATTGTATCAGAGTTGTTTGTGGAAAATACAGTAGTCCCGAACGGTGATCAGAATTTTCAGACCTGTATTTTGTTGATCAGATCAATATAACATCTATATGATTTTGCGTTTTCTATGGGTTTGGTTATTGTGTGATATCAGAATGTTTCAGAATTTTTTCCAGCTTTTGATATGGATAGCCAGAGCCGAATACCAGGTAGGTATTTCTTATTTATTTTATGTTATTAACTGATTTTGTACAGCATAGTTCGAATCTGAAATCTCAGGTATGTCAGAAATGCACAGTAAGGGATTCAGTTTCATTCAGATGGTTCAGAATGTATGATATTCGAACAGATAGTGTTGGTATAGACAGATGAGATCAGTTGGGACAGCAATTTATGTTGTAAGGTTGGTAGAAATGGTACTGATATGTCTGAATAGCTAACAAAAGAGGTCAAAAAGCTAGGAATCAGAAGATGATTACCGACTTAGTATATTTCTGAATAGAAATGGGAGTATATTTCTACGACTTTTGTGATAAAATTTCCGCTATCTTTCTTCAGCTAGAGATATGAGATGATTGTGATTGAAAGATTGTTCAATCTATATCTAGTAGGTTGTATAAGAAGATGTACCAACAAAACTAGAAGACAGAGATCACTGTCAAAGAAATAATCAGATTGATGTGATTGGGATGAAGTTTGCACTGATGGTAGGTTATATCATCAGCTGTTTCTCTCAGACTTGTTACAGACTGACAGGTAGTCAGCACGTAGTAGTCAGACATTGAAAGATAGTGATAGAACTCTAATACTGGATGTTAGCACTAGTTATCTGAAGGAATAGATATAAGAAACCAATGTCAGATGATGACGATTGGTATTTGAAACCAATGATGGAATATGTCCTTAATTGGAATAAACAGATGGAATAGCAACGACAGGTGGTATTGCTTTGGTATGGATTGCAATTGGCGTATACGGGTGTTGTATAGCCAGTAATATGGGATTGATTCAGCTAGTGAAATGAGTTTGGATGTTAAACTCTGTTATACAGTTCTTCTGATAGATTTGGTCTGATGATTGGTGAGTTCGAGGACGAACTCAGATCCAAGAGGGGGAGAAATGTAATGCCCGAGAATTTAATTACCGTAATCTGAGATTAATCTGAAATGATTTATAGAATTAATCAAGATGATTATAGACGGAACGGATCGGACTAGAACACATGAGAAAGGTGTAAATGTGTGTGCCAAGGAAGAGCCCCCGCGCACATGCGCTGTATGGATTGGCGCACATGCGCGGAGCTGGCCGAGGCTTGTGCGCACATGCGCGAGATAATGCGCGCACATGCGCGGCAGGGCCAGAACCCGTGGCGCATATGCGCGAGTAGAGTGGCGCATATGCGCGGGAGGGCCAGAAGGGGTGGCGCATATGCGCGGAATTAATGGCGCATATGCGCGAGTAGCTTTTTCACCGAGACAGTAGGTCTCGCGCATATGCGCGAGTAGTGGCCGCGCATATGCGCGAGACGTGCTGCGTGAAGAAGTATGCCACGTTTTTCTACATGCATGGAGTATATATATATACATATAACAAGCGTCTCTCATTCAGAATAAGCAAAGGAAATGGAGAATTGAAGGGAAAACTTCGTTCTTAATTTTCGAAATCGATTTGCGAGTAAACCGTCTATCTGAATTGAAATCCGACTTCGGTACTGTGTTCCTATCAACGCAGGCTACGCAAGGACGTAAGTTTTATTACGTTTAGACAAGATTTGATTTTATGATGTTGTCAGAATTGAATATGATTCAGATATGGTATTTCTACTACCGTAGATATTGTAGAATCGAAGTCAGATTTAGAAACAGATTGTTTATGGAATTGTTATGAATTTTAGAATTGATTTGATTGAGATTGCTATCAGAATTATGTTGTTATTCATGTTAAAGTGTACAGATACTGAAGTTATAGATTGTACTGAGATTTATTAGGAATTCTGGTATTATCATTGTGATGTTAAGACTGACAGGGTTACAAGACTGTATTGTTATGCCATCTAAACATCAGTGGGTACAGATTGATCAGATTCAGTATTGGTTTCTGTTATCTTGTGATATGGTTGATATGAATCAGATTGTAGTTATTTAGATATTGACCAGACAGATTGTGAATTGGATTACACATTGATACAGTGTATTGGTTATTGTCATTTCAGATCAGATATGGACAAATTCGACTTCGAGACGTCGTCTTCATCAGATCAGGAAGACAAAGGTATAATTCATGTGATATTCGGGAAGAAACAACTCAATCGAGACCATCCTTGAGTTGCCCAATAAATCACATACTATATTCTTGTTTATGTTTTGATTTTAGCATGATATTCAAATGTATGTGATTATTGTCATATTCAGCTATGAATATGATGATGCTTTGTTACAGATTGTTATTCATTGCATTTAAGATAGGAAAGTCTTGACAGTCATTGTCAGACTTCTAGACGTTCGGTGTATCTCAACTTAGGAGCAGGTATTACTCCTATTGCAGCCATTGATACAGCTCGAACCGAAGTCTAGGAATAAGACGTACGGTTACCACGATCGGTTGAGTAGGTAACAGGCATTGACGTCTTATTCATCACGGGATCCCTAGAGTTCTAGTCGAGTCAAGTCTAGACATGATTTGATTAGGACTGCATGCTTATATGGATGTGGTTCCTAGATCATGGGGCCCATCGTTATTGCTTTCAGGCATGATAGCATGTTTGTATGATTTAGATTGTTTTATGCATGTTTACCTGATTTGAGTTGCATGCTTATTTGATTATTTCGTAGATTATGAAATATATTGTTTTTATACATGATGGCATGTTTTATGAATTAGTTTGTTTATATACATGCGTACCATGTCTTATACTGGGATTTAATCTCACCGGAGTTATCCGGCTGTTGTCTGGTTTTGTATGTGTGCATGACAACAGGTGGGGAAGGATCGGGGTCAAGAAGATGATAAGAGAAGACGAGTTTAGCGTGGCGATTCCGGACTTACAGTAGACTTGGTTTTATTACTTGACTTTAGTAGTTGAACCTTAGATTAGATTATTGTACATTTAATACTGAAATGTATTTTATACAGATATGTATAGTATTTAGATTCCATTACCTTCCGCAATTGTGTATTAAAAAGAAAAATTTTTAGACCCTGTTTTATCTTAATTGATAATTAAATCCCAATGATGATTAAGAAAATGATTATCGTCCGGGTCCCCACACATGTCGATAATATCGTCCTTGTTATTACTAACTTGCTTCGTTTTTGTGCAGGGGGCAAGATTTGAGGACAAATCTTTTTGAAGAAGGGGAGTATGATGTGAATCTGGCCGGGCATGTTGTTCAAATTATTGATAAGCAAGGGAGAAGGGCTCGTGATGCATGGAAGCACGTTGGAAAGCCGAAGGAACATTATTCAAGCATTATTTTGAGGAACCGAGGCTGCACGGACCCGAGCACGGAGGCATACACGGGGTCCGTGTCCATTACATTTGAGGAAGAGAAACCCGAGTCTACACGGACCCGAGCACGGACCTGTGCACGGGGTCCGTGTCCATTGTTTTCCGGAGAGTAATTTTACAGAGCCTACACGGACCCTCACCCGGAGGCCTACACGAGGTCCGTGCCCTTTAGTTTTGACGGAGAGTTAGTTTCCTAAATAAGAGTTTTATTTATTTTGGTAACTAGATTTCATATCTTTTTGATTTGTAGTCAATATATAGACGAATTTTATTGATTGTAAAGACAACATTGATTATTATTCATCTTTTATGATATTGAGAATTCTCTCAACACAAGCTTAAGTTTCGTTATAACTTTTGCGTTGTATCAAATCAAACTTATCAAAAGATTTATCTTTTGTGGCGTTTGTCAATCGAGTATCACGAGGGTTGCCAAGGGCGGGTTCTTTGGAGGTTCTCTTGAAACGCGATTGTTTATACTCGTGTTTATTTGTTGCTAAACTCTTGCTAGTTTAGAGGTGAATATCACACCTATCCGTTACATGTTTCAAAGATCGGGAAAACACCCGAGTCTTGTTATCGTAATTGAATAGAGGGTGCGATTGTTTAATCGTGTTTGCTATTTATTCGTGTCAAGGTTCGCGTCAAGTTATGTCGAGAAACCGATCCGGATTATCGATCGTAAAGATAAACAGCTCAGAACAAAGACGATTCCTCTTGTGAAAGTTCAATGGACTCGTCATGGTGTTGAAGAAGCCACTTGAGAGACTGAATCTGATATGAGACAGGAATTCTCAGCATTGTTTAATTGATGTAAATTCCTTATACAGTTTTGTATATACTCCTGTTTGATATGATTGAGTGATTGTGATTTCGAGGACGAAATCGTATCTTAGGGGGGGAGGAATGTAATGCCCGAGAAATTTGATCCTAATAATCTCTAATTATTGAAATATATTTTGATATGATTATTAAAGGATTAATCGGGACACGAAATAAGAGTTCATATAACTTGTGTAAGTTCTGGACAGAAGTAGTGGCGCCCTAGCGGTAGATTACGACCGCCCGAGCGCCAATATTCTGTAGGAGAAGGATTCGGGCAGAAGAGATGGCGCCCGAGCGGTAATTTATGACCGCCCGAGCGCCAATGTATAAATCCGAAAGGAATCGGACAGAAACTGCCGCGCTCGAGCGGTAGTTTATTACCGCTCGAGCGCCAGCCGAGATTCAAGAAAAGGTGACACGTTTCTCCAACATGCAGCTTAGGATATATATATACATCTTTACGTTGGTTTCTTCAGAAAAATCGAGAAAAAGGTCAGAATATATGTGTTGAAAATCCTTACGCCTTTTCTGAGAAATCCGTCCGTCAGAATTTGAATCCGACTTCAGTACTGTAATCCTATCGACGTAGGCTACACTTTGACGTAAGTTTTGCTACTTTTTTGACATGCTTTGAAATTATGCTATTGTCAGAATTGAATAGGATTCATATATGATGTTCTTGACATGTTAGACATCATAGAATCGAAGTCAGATTTAGAAACGGACTGATTATGGAATTGTTATGAATTTTTTTTAGGGTATATTGAGTTATACCGGATAGATTTGAATTGTGACTGGATTACAGATTATACTGGATATGGGTTATGGATTGTAACTATTATCTGGTGATGTTGTATTGACGGGAATACTGAAATTGTACCGTTATACCGTTGATTTTGAATTAAATCCAGATTGATCAGATTGTTATCAATTTGAATGGTATATTGACATGAGATTATTGATATTGTCATTGCCAGACAGGCTGTGAGTTCAGGACTTCGACTGAGCCAGAAACCGACGAAAGAAAGGTATAAGTCAATGTGGTATTGGGAGATGGACTTGAGTCGGTTTAGACTTGGGTTTCCCTAAATCACATACTTTATTTTATTGCATGGATAATTGCATTACATTGATTAATGTGCTTGTTCTCTTGAATTTAGATGACAGGTATTAGACGAGTTATCTTGTGACAGAAGTGCCGGATAGTGGTGGTATCGCCACGGCACATTGCACGATGTCTCAAGATAGGATATTAGCGATAGAGCTACAGTCCTTGACGGTTAGGTCAGGATACTGGATGTGTGGTTATATCGAGTAATGGAATCTATTACGGAATTCGATATAGGAACACCATATTTGGTTATATCGAGTAAAGGGTATTGGAATTCTTCTATTACGGAATTCGATATAGGAATACCAGGGCACTGGTTATATCGAGTAATAGAGATTATGGTTCCATCCTTTACGGAATTCGATATAGGAATACCACATCTGGAAACCGGGATCCCTAGACTAGGATTGAGTCTAGTCTGAATTATGATTGATGTCGACAGTTTGATTTGATATTGTTTATGTTTCAGATTTTGATACATATTCATGTTACCTGATTACATGCTTTATATTGTTTGTATGATTGCATGTTTGATTGATTTATACTGGGGATTATATTCTCACCGGTATATCCGGCTGTTGTCTTGTCTGTATGTGTACTTGACAACAGGTGGGACAGGTCCAGGGTCGAGGAGATGAAGAGCTAGATCGTGATTAGAGTGGTGGCACCGGACTTGGACTAGATGTAGGGTTAAACACTTGACTTTAGTTTTAAACCCTAGTTTGAATAAATGTTGAAATACAGGATTTGTATTTTATATACTGATACGTATCTATGTTGCATGTCACTACGTTCCGCATTTTAAAAAAAAAAAATTAGACCCTGTTTATTATTGATTAACTAGTCCCAATGATGATTAAGAACTTGATTAGCGTCCAGGTCCCCACACCCTCCTCTTCTTAGGCCTAGGCAACCCCAAACTAAAGTCCATAGAAATGTCAATCCAAGTTCCTTTTAAGAATAGCACGCAAAAGTGTTCCCAAAGTTCTATGGACAACTTCAGTTTGTCCATCCGTTTGAGGATGACAAGTAGTAGAAAACAACAATTTTGTGCCAAGTTTAGCCCATAAATTATTCCAAAAGTAACTTAAAAATTTAACATTGCGACGAGAAACAATAGTCCTAGGCATGCCATGCAACCTAGCGACTTCTCTAAAGAACAAATCCGCAATGTTTGAAGCATCATCGGTTTTATGACAAGCTATAAAAAGTGTCATCTTAGAGAATCTATCCACAACAACTAAAATAGAATCCCTCCTCTTCTTAGGCCTAGGCAACACCAAAATAAAGTCCAGAGAAATGTCAATCCAAGTTCTTTTTAAGAATAGCACGCAAAGGTGTTCCCAAAGTTCTATTGACAACTTCAGTTTGTCCATCCGTTTGAGGATGACAAGTAGTAGAAAACAACAATTTTTTCCCAAGTTTAGCCCATAAATTATTCCAAAAGTAACTTAAAAATTTAACATTGAGACGAGAAACAATAGTCCTAGGCATGCCATGCAACCTAGCGACTTCTCTAAAGAACAAATCCGCAATGTTTGAAGGATCATCGGTTTCATGACAAGCTATAAAATGTGTCATCTTAGAGAATCTATCCACAACTAAAAAAATAGAATCCATCCTCTTCTTAGGCCTAGGCAACCCCAAACTAAAGTCCATAGAAATGTCAATCCAAGTTCCTTTTAAGAATAGCACGCAAAGGTGTTCCCAAAGTTCTATTGACAACTTCAGTTTGTCCATCCGTTTGAGGTTGACAAGTAGTATAAATCAACAATTTCGTGCCAAGTTTAGCCCATAAATTATTCCAAAAGTAACTTAAAAATTTAACATTGCGACGAGAAACAATAGTCCTAGGCATGCCATGCAACCTAGCGACTTCTCTAAAGAACAAATCAGCAATGTTTGAAGCATCATCGGTTTCATGACAAGCTATAAAATGTGCCATCTTAGAGAATCTATCCACAACAACAAAAATAGAATCCCTCCTCTTCTTAGGCCTAGGCAACCCCAAACTAAAGTCCATAGAAATGTCAATCCAAGTTCCTTTTAAGAATAGCACGCAAAAGTGTTCCCAAAGTTCTATGGACAACTTCAGTTTGTCCATCCGTTTGAGGATGACAAGTAGTAGAAAACAACAATTTTGTGCCAAGTTTAGCCCATAAATTATTCCAAAAGTAACTTAAAAATTTAACATTGCGATGAGAAACAATAGTCCTAGGCATGCCATGCAACCTAGCGACTTCTCTAAAGAACAAATCCGCAATGTTTGAAGCATCATCGGTTTCATGACAAGCTATAAAATGTGCCATCTTAGAGAATCTATCCACAACAACAAAAATAGAATCCCTCCTCTTCTTAGGCCTAGGCAACCCCAAACTAAAATCCATAGAAATGTCAATCCAAGTTCTTTTTAAGAATAGCACGCAAAAGTGTTACCAAAGTTTTATTGACAACTTCAGTTTGTCCATCTGTTTGAGAATGACAAGTAGTAGAAAACAACAATTTTGTGCCAAGTTTAGCCCATAAATTATTCCAAAAGTAACTCAAAAATTTAACATTGCGACGAGAAACAATAGTCCTAGGCAAGCCATGCAACCTAACGACTTCTCTAAAGAACAAATCCGTAATGTTTGAAGCATCATCGGTTTCATGACAAGCTATAAAATGTGCCATCTTAGAGAATCTATCCACAACTACAAATATAGAATCCCTCCTCTTCTTAGGCCTAGGCAACTCCAAAATAAAGTCCAGAGAAATGTCAATCCAATTTCTTTTTAAGAATAGCACGCAAAAGTGTTCCCAAAGTTCTATTGACAACTTCAGTTTGTCCATCTGTTTGAGAATGACAAGTAGTAGAAAACAACAATTTTGTGCCAAGTTTAGCCCGTAAATTTTTCCAAAAGTAACTCAAAAATTCAACATTGCGACGAGAAACAATAGTCCTAGGCATGCCATGCAACCAAGCGAATTCTCTAAAGAACAAATCCGCAATGTTTGAAGCATCATCGGTTTTATGACAAGCTATAAAAAGTGTCATCTTAGAGAATCTATCCACAACAACTAAAATAGAATCCCTCCTCTTCTTAGGCCTAGGCAACACCAAAATAAAGTCCAGAGAAATGTCAATCCAGGTTCTTTTTAAGAATAGCACGCAAAGGTGTTCCCAAAGTTCTATTGACAACTTCAGTTTGTCCATCCGTTTGAGGATGACAAGTAGTAGAAAACAACAATTTTTTGCCAAGTTTAGCCCATAAATTATTCCAAAAGTAACTTAAAAATTTAACATTGAGACGAGAAACAATAGTCCTAGGCATGCCATGCAACCTAGCGACTTCTCTAAAGAACAAATCCGCAATGTTTGAAGGATCATCGGTTTCATGACAAGCTATAAAATGTGTCATCTTAGAGAATCTATCCACAACTAAAAAAATAGAATCCATCCTCTTCTTAGGCCTAGGCAACCCCAAACTAAAGTCCATATAAATGTCAATCCAAGTTCCTTTTAAGAATAGCACGCAAAGGTGTTCCCAAAGTTCTATTGACAACTTCAGTTTGTCCATCCGTTTGAGGTTGACAAGTAGTATAAATCAACAATTTCGTGCCAAGTTTAGCCCATAAATTATTCCAAAAGTAACTTAAAAATTTAACATTGCGACGAGAAACAATAGTCCTAGGCATGCCATGCAACCTAGCGACTTCTCTAAAGAACAAATCAGCAATGTTTGAAGCATCATCGGTTTCATGACAAGCTATAAAATGTGCCATCTTAGAGAATCTATCCACAACAACAAAAATAGAATCCCTCCTCTTCTTAGGCCTAGGCAACCCCAAACTAAAGTCCATAGAAATGTCAATCCAAGTTCCTTTTAAGAATAGCACGCAAAAGTGTTCCCAAAGTTCTATGGACAACTTCAGTTTGTCCATCCGTTTGAGGATGACAAGTAGTAGAAAACAACAATTTTGTGCCAAGTTTAGCCCATAAATTATTCCAAAAGTAACTTAAAAATTTAACATTGCGATGAGAAACAATAGTCCTAGGCATGCCATGCAACCTAGCGACTTCTCTAAAGAACAAATCCGCAATGTTTGAAGCATCATCGGTTTCATGACAAGCTATAAAATGTGCCATCTTAGAGAATCTATCCACAACAACAAAAATAGAATCTCTCCTCTTCTTAGGCCTAGGCAACCCCAAACTAAAATCCATAGAAATGTCAATCCAAGTTCTTTTTAAGAATAGCACACAAAAGTGTTACCAAAGTTTTATTGACAACTTCAGTTTGTCCATCTGTTTGAGAATGACAAGTAGTAGAAAACAACAATTTTGTGCCAAGTTTAGCCCATAAATTATTCCAAAAGTAACTCAAAAATTTAACATTGCGACGAGAAACAATAGTCCTAGGCAAGCCATGCAACCTAACGACTTCTCTAAAGAACAAATCCGTAATGTTTGAAGCATCATCGGTTTCATGACAAGCTATAAAATGTGCCATCTTAGAGAATCTATCCACAACTACAAATATAGAATCCCTCCTCTTCTTAGGCCTAGGCAACTCCAAAATAAAGTCCAGAGAAATGTCAATCCAATTTCTTTTTAAGAATAGCACGCAAAAGTGTTCCCAAAGTTCTATTGACAATTTCAGTTTGTCCATCTGTTTGAGAATGACAAGTAGTAGAAAACAACAATTTTGTGCCAAGTTTAGCCCGTAAATTAAGTAACTCAAAAATTTAACATTGCGACGAGAAACAATAGTCCTAGGCATGCCATGCAACCAAGCGAATTCTCTAAAGAACAAATCCGCAATGTTTGAAGCATCATTGGTTTTATGACAAGCTATAAAAAGTGTCATCTTAGAGAATCTATCCACAACAACTAAAATAGAATCCCTCCTCTTCTTAGGCCTAGGCAACACCAAAATAAAGTCCAGAGAAATGTCAATCCAGGTTCTTTTTAAGAATAGCACGCAAAGGTGTTCCCAAAGTTCTATTGACAACTTCAGTTTGTCCATCCGTTTGAGGATGACAAGTAATAGAAAACAACAATTTTTTGTCAAGTTTAGCCCATAAATTATTCCAAAAGTAACTTAAAAATTTAACATTGAGACGAGAAACAATAGTCCTAGGCATGCCATGCAACCTAGCGACTTCTCTAAAGAACAAATCCGCAATGTTTGAAGGATCATCGGTTTCATGACAAGCTATAAAATATGCCATCTTAGAGAATCTATCCACAACTAAAAAAATAGAATCCATCCTCTTCTTAGGCCTAGGCAACCCCAAACTAAAGTCCATAGAAATGTCAATCAAAGTTCTTTTTAAGAATAGCACGCAAAAGTGTTCTCAAAGTTCTATTGACAACTTCAGTTTGTCCATCTGTTTGAGAATGAAAAGTAGTAGAAAAAACCAATTTTGTGCCAAGTTTAGCCCATAAAGCCTTCAAAAAGTAACTCAAGAATTTAACATCGCGACCAGAAACAATAGTCCTAGGCATGCCATGCAACCTAGCGACTTCTCTAAAGAACAAATCCGCAATGTTTGAAGCATCATCCGTTTTATGACAAGCTATAAAATGTGCCATCTTAGAGAATCTATCCACAACAACAAAAATAGAATCCCTCCCCTTCTTAGTCCTAGGCAACCCCAAAATAAAGTCCATAGAATTGTCAATCCAAGTTCTTTTTAAGAATAGCACGCAAAGGTGTTCCCAAAGTTCTATTGACAACTTCAGTTTGTCCATCTGTTTGAGGATGACAAGTAGTAGAAAACAACAATTTTGTACCTTGTTCAGCCCATAAAGTATTCCAAAAGTAACTCAAGAATTTAACATCGCGACCAGAAACAATAGTCCTAGGCATGCCAAACAACCTAGCGACTTCTATAAAGAACAAATCCGCACTGTTTGAAGCATCATCGATTTTATGATAAGCTATAAAATGTGCCATCTTAGAGAATCTATCCACAACAACAGAAATAGAATACATCCCCTTCTTTGTCCTAGGCAACCCCAAAATAAAGTCCATAGAATTGTCAATCCAAGTTCTTTTTAAGAATAGCACGCAAAGGTGTTCCCAAAGTTCTATTGACAACTTCAGTTTGTCCATCAGTTTGAGGATGAAAAGTAGTAGAAAACAACAATTTTGTGCCAAGTTCAGCCCATAAAGTCTTCCAAAAGTAACTTAAGAATTTAACATCGCGACCAGAAACAATAGTCCTAGGCATGCCATGCAACCTAACGACTTTTCTAAAGAACAAATCCGCAATGTTTGAAGCATCATCGCTTTTATGACAAGCTATAAAATGTGCCATCTTAGAAAATCTATCCACAAGAACAAAAATAGAATCCCTCCTCTTCTTAGGCCTAGGCAACCCCAAACTGAAGTCCATAGAAATGTCAATCCAAGTTCCTTTAAGAATAGCACGAAAAATTGTTCCCAAAGTTCTATTGACAACTTCAGTTTGTCCATCCGTTTGAGGATGACAAGTAGTAGAAACCAACAATTTTGTGCCAAGTTTAGCCCATAAATTATTCCAAAAGTAACTTAAAAATTTAACATTGCGACGAGAAAGAATAGTCCTAGGCATGCCATGCAACCTAGCGACTTCTCTAAAGAACAAATCCGCAATGTTTGAAGCATCATCGGTTTCATGACAATCTATAAAATGTGCCATCTTAGAGAATCTATCCACAACTACAAAAATGGAATCCCTCATCTTCTTAGGCCTAGGCAATCCCAAACTAAAGTCCATAGAAATGTCAATCCAAGTTCTTTTTAAGAATAGCACGCAAAAGTGTTCCCAAAGTTTTATTGACAACTTCAGTTTGTCCATCTGTTTGAGAATGACAAGTAGTAGAAAACAACAATTTTGTGCCAAGTTTAGCCCGTAAATTTTTCCAAAAGTAACTCAAAAATTTAACATTGTGACGAGAAACAATAGGCCTAGGCATGCCATGCAACCTAGCGAATTCTCTAAAGAACAAATCCGCAATGTTTGAAGCATCATCGGTTTCATGACAAGCTATAAAATGTGCCATCTTAGAGAATCTATCCACAACTACAAAAATAGAATCCCTCCTCTTCTTAGACCTAGGCAACCCCAAACTAAAGTCCATAGAAATGTCAATCCAAGTTCTTTTTAAGAATAGCACGCAAAAGTGTTACCAAAGTTTTATTGACAACTTCAATTTGTCCATCTGTTTGAGAATGACAAGTAGTAGAAAACAACAATTTTGTGCCAAGTTTAGCCCATAAATTATTTGTAAGGCTCGAAGATTTAGTTATCATAATCAGACTGATTTTGTTAATAATTTAGGTAATTGTAGATGTATTATATTGGACTAGAAAAGAAAAGGAAAATGTACAATAAAGATGAGGAGACAATCCAAAGAAATGTAAAGGGCCGAAGCTATGGCGCATATGCGCGAGGAAATGCGCGCATATGCATGAGAATTACAGTAGCATCGGTGCATATACGCGAAGAAAGTGGCGCACATGCGCGATACTTCCAGCAGCTGTGGCGCACATGCGCGAGTTTAGTGGCGCACATGCGCGAGCAGGCCAGTGGCATTGGCGCATATGCGCGAGAGTAGTGGCGCATATGCGCGGAGTGTCCAGAAACATGGGCGCATATGCGCGAGTTTAGTGGCGCATATGCGCGAGTGTGAATTTCTGCCAAGTTTTTGAGACAGTAGGTCTCGCGCACATGCGCGAGTAATGCCGCGCATATGCGCGAGACGTGTCCTTCAAAGGCTTTGCCATTTGTGTGTAGGCATGCAATATATATATAACATGGCACGATTTCCTTCTTATTTCAGCAAGAATTCGGCAGATTTCAGAGAGGGAAGCTTCACCTTTTCTTTACACTTGTAAATTGTGATTTTGAAAGATTTAAGCATCCAAACTTTGATCCGACTTCGGTTTTGAACTCCTCTCTTTATTAGCTACAAGGTGATGTAAGTTTTCTTCAATTCCAGCATGTTTTGAAATATATATGTTGGGAGAATTATGGTTTAAGCTTTAGAATGTGTTCTTGTGGTTATTGACACCGTAGAAATACAACCGGATCGAAGAACGGATATCGTATGCTATTATTACGATTTTCAGCATGTATAGAATGAAGTATATGCAGATTTTGAGATCTTGACTTGGATATTGTGATGATTATGAATTGAGGATAGAGTTTCGTGTTGATTATGTTGTATTGATTTGACTGGTGTCGAGAATTACGTCGTTATGCCGTCAAATTGTAGCAGGATCAAGTATTGATGGTGGATAGGTGTTGATTTGGATTAGTAATTGATAAATTGTGTATCAACATTCCATTTCAGATTCATCTTACCTCACTTCGACATCGAGACCTCGACATCGATAAAGGTTTAACAAAAAAAGGTATAAGTCATGTTTTGTTTGGGGAGATGTAACTCAAATAAGATATTATTTGAGTTTCCCAACCAAAATCACATACTAGTATTATTAGATATATTGTAACATGTTTATGAATTGTGTATAGCATTATATTCAATCTTTTAACATGTTTATGCTTTGATTTCAGAATTGTATTCAAGCATGTATGATCAGTGTGATATTCAGATATGAATATGATTATACTTTGTTTACATATTGATATTCATTGCATTTAAGATAGGAGAGTCTTTGACAGGCATTGTCAAATAGCTAGACGTTTCGGTGTATCTCAGCATAGGAGTAGGTATTACTCTTATTGCCGCCGTTGATACAGCTCAGACCGAAGTCTAGGAATGAGACGTTCATTACCCCGATTGGAGGGTAGGTAGTGACGTCTTATTCACACCGGGATCCCTAGAGTTCTAGTCGAGTCGAGTCCAGACATGGTTTGATTCGCATTGCATTGCATGTGCATATGATGTCATTCATGATAACATGTTTCATGTTTAATTGATTATATGCATGTATACATGTTTATACTGGGATTTGTTCTCACCGGTTTTCCGGCTGTTGTTATGTCTGTATGTGTGCATAACAACAGGTGGGGCAGGATCTGGGTCACGCAGAGGATGAGAGATGGACATAGCGTGGTGATCTCGGGCATAGCAGAAGAACTAGTAGTTGTACTTTTGGCATGTACTGTATTTAATTACTAGTTGTCGAATATGATTTGGAACCAGACATATTTGTATCTTTTGTTATAGATTATGTTGTTAATATCTATGGTGTATGCTTGAGTTATATAACATTAGAATTAATGTTAAAAGCAAAAAATTTGACCCACTTTTTATATTAATGATCCGTTTTAATCCCAAAGAAAAATATTAGAGCCCGGGTCCCCACAACAGGTGGTATCAGAGCCATAGGTTCTATAGCTTGAGTTAGAATAGAATGAGCGGGGTAGATCGAGTCTTCTTCCTTGCTCAATCCAAGTTCTTTTTAAGAATAGCACGCAAAAGTGTTCCAAAAGTTATATTGACAACTTCAGTTTGTCCATCCGTTTGAGGATGACAAGTAGTAGAAAACAACAATTTTGTGCCAAGTTCAGCCCATAAAGTCTTCCAAAAGTAACTCAAGAATTTAACATTGCGACGAGAAACAATAGTCCTAGGCATGCCATGCAACCTAGCGAATTCTCTAAAGAACAAATCCGCAATATTTGAAGCATCATCGGTTTCATGACAAGCCATAAAATGTGCCATCTTAGAGAATCTATCCACAACTACAAAAATAGAATCTCTCCTCTTCTTAGGCCTAGGCAACCCCAAACTAAAGTCCATAGAAATGTCAATCCAAGTTCTTTTTAAGAATAACACGCAAAAGTGTTACCAAAGTTTTATTGACAACTTCAGTTTGTCCATCTGTTTGAGAATGACAAGTAGTAGAAAACAACAATTTTGTGCCAAGTTTAGCCCATAAATTATTCCAAAAGTAACTCAAAAATTTAACATTGCGACGAGAAACAATAGTCCTAGGCATGCCATGCAACCTAACGACTTCTCTAAAGAACAAATCCGTAATGTTTGAAGCATCATCGGTTTCATGACAAGCTATAAAATGTGTCATCTTAGAGAATCTATCCACAACTACAAATATAGAATCCCTCCTCTTCTTAGGCCTAGGCAACTCTAAAATAAAGTCCAGAGAAATGTCAATCCAAGTTCTTTTTAAGAATAGCACGCAAAAGTGTTCCCAAAGTTCTATTGACAACTTCAGTTTGTCCATCCGTTTGAGGATGACAAGTAGTAGAAAACAACAATTTTGTGCCAAGTTTAGCCCATAAATTATTCCAAAAGTAACTCAAAAATCTAACATTGCGACGAGAAAGAATAGTCCTAGGCATGCCATGCAACCTAGCGACTTCTCTAAAGAACAAATCCGCAATGTTTGAAGCATCATCGGTTTTATGACAAGCTATAAAATGTGTCATCTTAGAGAATCTATCCACAACAACCCCAAAATAAAGTCCATAGAAATGTCAATCCAAGTTCTTTTTAAGAATAGCACGCAAAAGTGTTCCCAAAGTTATATTGACAACTTCAGTTTGTCCATCCGTTTGAGGATGACAAGTAGTAGAAAACAACAATTTTGTGCCAAGTTCAGCCCATAAATTCTTCCAAAAGTAACTCAAAAATTTAACATTGCGACGAGAAACAATAGTCCTAGGCATGCCATGCAACCTAGCGACTTCTCTAAAGAACAAATCCGTAATGTTTGAAGCATCATCGGTTTCATGACAAGCTATAAAATGTGCCATCTTAGAGAATCTATCCACAACTACAAAAATAGAATCCCTCCTCTTCTTATGCCTAGGCAACTCCAAAATAAAGTCCAGAGAAATGTCAATCCAAGTTCTTTATAAGAATAGCACGCAAAAGTGTTCCCAAAGTTCTATTGACAACTTCAGTTTGTCCATCCGTTTGAGAATGACAAGTAGTAGAAAACAACAATTTTGTGCCAAGTTTAGCCCGTAAATTTTTCCAAAAGTAACTCAAAAATTTAACATTGCGACGAGAAAGAATAGTCCTAGGCATGCCATGCAACCTAGCGAATTCTCTAAAGAACAAATCCGCAATGTTTGAAGCATCATCGGTTTCATGACAAGCCATAAAATGTGCCATCTTAGAGAATCTATCCACAACTACAAAAATAGTATCTCTCCTCTTCTTAGGCCTAGGCAACCCCAAACTAAAGTCCATAGAAATGTCAATCCAAGTTCTTTTTAAGAATAGCACGCAAAAGTGTTACCAAAGTTTTATTGACAACTTCAGTTTGTCCATCTGTTTGAGAATGACAAGTAGTAGAAAACAACAATTTTGTGCCAAGTTTAGCCCATA